>NC_084511.1:28108535-28226189 GCF_024500385.1 Phyllopteryx taeniolatus | reverse complement strand
AGTCACAGATTTTGCGCTTTGCTCGGATATGCACAAAAAGGCAAAACTTTCACGAGGCGGTGACGATTTTTGTTTAAGGTTTTACGGAAAAGAGGATATGGGAGGTCATTTCTCAGACGTTGCCTAGGACATTTTTGGAGAGAAGAGAAGAAACAAAGGAGGACATTCTCCCCTTGATCACCTCATACTTCACAGTTGGGAATTTATTACACAAAAAAATAAAAGCAGATTTTGAGGGAAAATTGGGATGTGCTGCAGGAGGCCAAATTTTAGAATCATATCGGCATATCGGCGGAACAAAATTTAAAGGACTTACTTATTCGGGCAAGGTTACCGTCGTTGAAAATTAAAAAACCACAACCATTGAGCAAATATTTTATTAAACTCAAATTCGTCAGGAATGCAGTGGATAAAACAATCATTAAAATTGAACAAGGATTTAGTCCCAAATCAACCAACTGTGTCTATCTCATATTGTGCAAGAAGTGTGGACTGCAGTATGTCGGGGAAACTTCCAACACATTGATGACCCGCATCACACAACACAGATATAATGTGAACCACAAGAAAGATTTACACACACCACTGGTTCAGCATTTCTTGATCCATGGATTGGGAGCGTTGAGGGTAGCGGGATTACAAAGGAATATCCTGTGGACAGAGAGAGAGAGAAAGACCATGGAACGGCGATGGATATTCCGATTGGGGTCTAAAGTGCCAGGGGGATTGAATGTAGCGCACCATTAGGGAATACGGTTCGGATACCCTACCCTAAAGGCCACCCTAATCCTACAAACCCCTCCTCTCTCTTATCTGACTAAATTCTATCCATTCATAACCCACACCCCCTTACCTGTCTAACCCGAACCCTAGTCCTATCCTATCCCCATTCCAACCCTAACCCTAACCACTTCCATCTTCCTGTCCCCAATTCCCAACCATTTCCTATCTTTCTATTTCACCCCCTTATCCAACACTAGCCCCTTATCTTAACATTCTATCCACTTATCCTACCCTAACCCTAATCTTAACCACTCCCTTTTAATTCTTAATTTTTAATTCTTAACTCTATTATATCTCCTTATCCAAACCTAACTCCTAATCTAACCACTCACATCCCTATCTAACTCTAGTCCCTATCCTATCCCCATTTCCAACCCCTAATCTTAAACCCTAACCACTTCAAACCCTAACCACTTCAAACCCTAACCACCTTCATTCCTATCCCTATCCCCATTTCCAACTTTAACCAACACTATCCCCTAATCCTAACCTTCTATCCCCTTATCCTACCCTAACCCTAATCTTAACCACTCCCTTTTAATTCTTAATTTTTTAATTCATAACTCTATTATATCTCCTTATCCAAACCTAACTCCTAATCTTAACCACTCACATCCCTATCTAACTCTAGTCCTATCCTATCCCCATTTCCAACCCCTAATCTTAAACCCTAACCACTTCAAACCCTAACCACTTCATTCCTATCCCTATTTCCAACTTTAACCCTAGGGGGAACAAAGTTTATTACAATTACATCACAAAAAGTTAAAAAGACCCAAAAAAGCAAAACAATTGGTAAAATACATTAAAAAATATAAAACAGCATAAAAAGCCAAAAAAACTATACAATTATTAAAATGTTATTAAACGAGTTATAAGGTTAAAATATCAATACATGGACAAAGGTTCAATTGCAAGATGGCAATTATGCAGAAGGATTGGCAATTATGGGGTTAATTTAAAGTGGGTTTTACTTTGCACATATTCTTTAAAAGATCTTTTTTAAATAGGACCAAAAAACAACGGGTATAAAAGGGGAGGGCGTTTTCACTAGCTCAGTTTGGTTTGGGAGTTTGAACAGTCAACATCACTTATTTTTACAGTGCATTTATTAAATTCAGTGTGCCAGGACCTGAGGAAGGCTCCTTAGAGCCGAAACGTTGTCAAGGCACACCGTTTGGTCGACAAAAGTTGTTTTTTTTGGGGATTTTCTCTTTTTTTTGTTTTTTGTTGTTATAATTAGAGATATATTACAAATTCATAACTGTTAATAAATAGCACGTCCAAAACATAAATTATTACATAAATAACAAAGGCGACTCTATAAAACTCAATTGAAAATACAAAAAAGAAAATTTGAACTAAGATGACTGGTGGAGAGTGGAAAGTGGTCCACTATGACCGGCGTGGCCAGCAGGCACGCCGCCAGGAATGGGGAAATGGAGACGGGAGATGGCGTAGGGGGATGGACCGTGCATCTCCCCCCCGATCCCGGAAGGGGAATTATTTCCCCTATACTGGGAGAGGGAGGGTTCGGTTCCCCTCACCTACCCAGCCAGTGCCTCCCCCACGCCCACCCCGTCAAAATTATCCCCTTACCGCTCATATGCGGCAGTGGTACGCCAGGGCCGACCAGCCCCGACGAGACAGGGGTTCATGCCGTCAGTTGGGGACACCAAACGTTAAGCGACAAGCGGCCACTCCTGAATTCAGGAAGTTGGCACAGAAATTCTTGCTGTCATCAAGGTGGTTCACCACTTAAATAATGTTGATCGGAGTGGGGACAAACCGGAGCCTAGGATGATAGCTAGGATGGTTGAAGTCTTGTCATCCATGATAAGACCAGCCTTACCAAGGGCAAATACATTACAGTACGTGGTGGCCAACGCAAAAAACTGGGGCCACACGACGTGTCAAATTCTGGCAGAACACTATGAAGAAGTGTTGGGGGAACTATTGGATGATCTCACAGCCCTCCTCACGCCAGATTGGAAGGTAGCCTACGAGGTGGCAGTCCGTTGGGCTAGGAGGAGATTCAGCCATATTACACAGGAGGTTATTGATCATGCGGAAGCAATCATTGTAGAAAGAGCGGACTCCAGAGACGCGGATAGGGCGCCTGCTCCGCGACAACTCCTGCCGGTGGTGCAGCCGGCCCGGGCCCCTCGTCTGCCTCAAGCGAGTCAGACGATGGATACCCGGGACCAGGTTTTGCCCACCGCGGAGGACCCGCGGGAGCAGAGACAAGTCAAAAGACAGGGGACCAGGCCCAGTGGGGGGCTTAGGACAACGGTAGTGCCTGTACAGCCTCCTCCAACGGAGGAAGAGCTGGAGACACCGCGGTTGTCCAGGCGTACCCGGGGAGTGGTCCTCACTGAAGACAATATAGAGGAGGAACTGGGGTTACCTCAAATTGAGGACCCAGAGAACAGGGTAGTCCTGGAATCACAGGCGCGCACCTCCTCTCCTGTAGGTAGGGTAGTGCGTACACCGATTCCGTTGGGGTTCGATCACCTCTTTGATGGGTCCATGTCAGACCAGGAGGGGGAGACAAATTGTGACCCTGGGCCCGGACCAGGTCCAAGTGCATAGGGAGGCGGAAGACGGTGAGATCTTCCAGGACTCCTCGGACCGGTTCGTAGAGCCGGAACCCCAACGTTTCTCGGTGACCGCACATCGCCATACCCAGAGACGCTTGATGGACTGGAATCTCACAGTTAAAAGAAATGGCTTATTATCGGGGACTCGAATCTGACCAAGATTCCCGATTTTTTTAATGCAAACTTGCAGATTGACGCCTATCCGGGGGGTCATTTCCGCCATGGGCAAACGCTGATGGAAAAGACAGAGGCATCACCGGAATTGATTGTGGAAAAAATTGTTCTGTCGTTTGGCATCAATAGCCGATGCAATAAATCCAAAGAGACAACGATTAAAACGGTACAAGGAGCAAGTAGGGCCTCGAAGAAAAAGTTTCCATATGCGGAAATTTGGGTGCCGCTCATTAATTTCTCAGCCGCTCTCCCAGCGGATGAGAAAGAAAATCTACAGACCCTCAATGACCATATTGAGAGGAATATGGGTCACATTCCACTCTTGCCGGAGGGTCTGTTCGAGGTGGAGGACGATGAGGTCCATTGGACCCGGGAAACCGCGGCGGCTATGCTGGACCATTGGATCCGCTTTTTAAACTCCATCGCCCTCTAAGGCTACACAAAGAGGGGGGCGAGAGACCCAAGTCCTTCGTCGCACAAGATGTGGTCGTCCTAGCCAAAAATTTCCTTCTAACGGAACCACAGCATCGGTTTACTCAGCAGAGGCTTATCATTTATACCATCTATAGATATCGAACGTGATCAGAAAACACAATTCCAATTTGACATACAAAATTACCATCGCAGATTAAAATTGGCTTTTTATTTCAGAAATTCACATAGGAGGGAACGGCCGCCTTTTGTCGCCCCTTCCATCTGGACACCGGCTACGACGGATATGCCGCCACAAGTCCAGCAGGTGATTGAAGAGGATCTGGTAACAATTAAAAAACATTTCATTCCGAAAAAAGAGAAATACAATTTAGCACCGGAAGAGGTGAAGGCGCTGCGGGATTTAATTTATGCCAAACACATTGTGATTAAGCCGGCCGACAAGGGGTCGGCAATGGTCGTGCTCGGACGGGACCAGTATATCATGGAAGCACAGAGACAATTAGACGATAAAAACTATTATAAAAAATTGGACAAACCCATATTTTGGGAAACAATGCCAAAAGTGGCTCAAATTGTTCGGAATTAAAAAAGAAGAAATTCATCAATGGGAAACAATCACGCTATTTAATAGGGAATCGGAACCGAGGGAACGTCGGTTTTATATTTTGCCAAAAATACATAAGGATCCTACCACATGGACTGTACCTTATGAAGTCCCTCCAGGCAGACCGATCGTCTCAGATTGCGGCAGTGACACGTATGCCACAGCAGAGTTTCTGGATTTCTATCTCACCCCGCTGTCCACAAGACACCCGTCGTATGTGCGAGATACGTACCAATTCGTAGACATGGTCAAAAAGATTAGGACAAAAACGGACTTCTTCTTCTTCACAATGGACGTAGAGAGCCTGTACACCAACATTCCGATCCAGGCGGGAATGGAGAGTGTGAGGAAGATCTTACAAAGATATCCGGATCCAAAACGACCGGATGTGGAATTACTACAGTTGCTAGAAATAAATCTGACGAGAAATGATTTTATCTTTAATGAAAATTATTATCTACAAATTAAAGGGACAGCTATGGGGAAGAAATTCGCCCCAGCGTATGCAAACATTTTTATGGCTATATGGGAAGAAGAGGTTTTTACAAAGTGTGATAAAAAACCAGACCGCTACATCCGTTACCTGGACGACATATTTGGAATTTGGACATATTCGGAGGAAGAATTTCACCAATTTGTGGATACTTTGAATGCACACAACAATTCGATACAGCTCAAGACGGAGGTCAACCGCCAATCGATTGACTTTTTGGATACCACCGTCTTCAAAGGGACAAAATTTCAACAAAATTATAAATTGGATATAAAAGTGCACTTCAAAATTACTGACACGCATGCATTGGTTCATAAAACCAGCTTTCATCCAACGCATATGTTTCGGGGAATCGTGAAGTCACAGATTTTGCGCTTTGCTCGGATATGCACAAAAAGGCAAAACTTTCACGAGGCGGTGACGATTTTGTTTAAGGTTTTACGGAAAAGAGGATATGGGAGGTCATTTCTCAGACGTTGCCTAAGGACATTTTTGGAGAGAAGAGAAGAAACAAAGGAGGACATTCTCCCCTTGATCACCTCATACTTCACAGTTGGGAATTTATTACACAAAAAAATAAAAGCAGATTTTGAGGGAAAATTGGGATGTGCTGCAGGAGGGCCAAATTTTAGAATCATATCGGCATATCGGCGGAACAAAAATTTAAAGGACTTACTTATTCGGGCAAGGTTACCGTCGTTGAAAATTAAAAAACCACAACCATTGAGCAAATATTTTATTAAACTCAAATTCGTCAGGAATGCAGTGGATAAAACAATCATTAAAATTGAACAAGGATTTAGTCCCAAATCAACCAACTGTGTCTATCTCATATTGTGCAAGAAGTGTGGACTGCAGTATGTCGGGGAAACTTCCAACACATTGATGACCCGCATCACACAACACAGATATAATGTGAACCACAAGAAAGATTTACACACACCACTGGTTCAGCATTTCTTGATCCATGGATTGGGAGCGTTGAGGGTAGCGGGATTACAAAGGAATATCCTGTGGACAGAGAGAGAGAGAAAGACCATGGAACGGCGATGGATATTCCGATTGGGGTCTAAAGTGCCAGGGGGATTGAATGTAGCGCACCATTAGGGAATACGGTTCGGATACCCTACCCTAAAGGCCACCCTAATCCTACAAACCCCTCCTCTCTCTTATCTGACTAAATTCTATCCATTCATAACCCACACCCCCTTACCTGTCTAACCCGAACCCTAGTCCTATCCTATCCCCATTTCCAACCCTAACCCTAACCACTTCCATCTTCCTGTCCCCAATTCCCAACCATTTCCTATCTTTCTATTTCACCCCCTTATCCAACACTATCCCCTTATCTTAACATTCTATCCACTTATCCTACCCTAACCCTAATCTTAACCACTCCCTTTTAATTCTTAATTTTAATTCTTAACTCTATTATATCTCCTTATCCAAACCTAACTCCTAATCTTAACCACTCACATCCCTATCTAACTCTAGCCCTATCCTATCCCCATTTCCAACCCCTAATCTTAAACCCTAACCACTTCAAACCCTAACCACTTCAACCCTAACCACTTCATTCCTATCCCTATCCCCATTTCCAACTTTAACCAACACTATCCCCTAATCCTAACCTTCTATCCCCTTATCCTACCCTAACCCTATCTTAACCACTCCCTTTTAATTCTTAATTTTTAATTCATAACTCTATATATCTCCTTATCCAAACCTAACTCCTAATCTTAACCACTCACATCCCTATCTAACTCTAGTCCTATCCTATCCCCATTTCCAACCCCTAATCTTAAACCCTAACACTTCAAACCCTAACCACTTCATTCCTATCCCTATTTCCAACTTTAACCCTAGGGGGAACAAGTTTATTACAATTACATCACAAAAAGTTAAAAAGACCCAAAAAAGCAAAACAATTGGTAAAATACATTAAAAAATATAAAACAGCATAAAAAGCCAAAAAAACTATACAATTATTAAAATGTTATTAAACGAGTTATAAGGTTAAAATATCAATACATGGACAAAGGTTCAATTGCAAGATGGCAATTATGCAGAAGGATTGGCAATTATGGGGTTAATTTAAAGTGGGTTTTACTTTGCACATATTCTTTTAAAAGATCTTTTTTAAAATAGGACCAAAAAACAACGGGTATAAAAAGGGGAGGGCGTTTTCACTAGCTCAGTTTGGTTTGGGAGTTTGAACAGTCAACATCACTTATTTTTACAGTGCATTTATTAAATTCAGTGTGCCAGGACCTGAGGAAGGCTCCTTAGAGCCGAAACGTTGTCAAGGCACACCGTTTGGTCGACAAAGTTGTTTTTTTTGGGGATTTTCTCTTTTTTTGTTTTTTGTTGTTATAATTAGAGATATATTACAAATTCATAACTGTTAATAAATAGCACGTCCAAAACATAAATTATTACATAAATAACAAAGGCGACTCTATAAAACTCAATTGAAAATACAAAAAAGAAAATTTGAACTAAGATGACTGGTGGAGAGTGGAAAGTGGTCCACTATGACCGGCGTGGCCAGCAGGCACGCCGCCAGGAATGGGAAAATGGAGACGGGAGATGGCGTAGGGGGATGGACCGTGCATCTCCCCCCCGATCCCGGAAGGGGAATTATTTCCCCTATACTGGGAGAGGGAGGGTTTCGGTTCCCCTCACCTACCCAGCCAGTGCCTCCCCCACGCCCACCCCGTCAAAATTATCCCCCTTACCGCTCATATGCGGCAGTGGTACGCCAGGGCCGACCAGCCCCGACGAGACAGGGGTTCATGCCGTCAGTTGGGGACACCAACGTTAAGCGACAAGCGGCCACTCCTGAATTCAGGAAGTTGGCACAGAAATTTCTTGCTGTCATCAAGGTGGTTCACCACTTAAATAATGTTGATCGGAGTGGGGACAAACCGGAGCCTAGGATGATAGCTAGGATGTTGAAGTCTTGTCATCCATGATAAGACCAGCCTTACCAAGGGCAAATACATACAGTACGTGGTGGCCAACGCAAAAAACTGGGGCCACACGACGTGTCAAATTCTGGCAGAACACTATGAAGAAGTGTTGGGGGAACTATTGGATGATCTCACAGCCCTCCTCACGCCAGATTGGAAGGTAGCCTACGAGGTGGCAGTCCGTTGGGCTAGGAGGAGATTCAGCCATATTACACAGGAGGTTATTGATCATGCGGAAGCAATCATTGTAGAAAGAGCGGACTCCAGAGACGCGGATAGGGCGCCTGCTCCGCGACAACTTCCTGCCGGTGGTGCAGCCGGCCCGGGCCCCTCGTCTGCCTCAAGCGAGTCAGACGATGGATACCCGGGACCAGGTTTTGCCCACCGCGGAGGACCGCGGAGCAGAGACAAGTCAAAAGACAGGGGACCAGGCCCAGTGGGGGGCTTAGGACAACGGTAGTGCCTGTACAGCCTCCTCCAACGGAGGAAGAGCTGGAGACACCGCGGTTGTCCAGGCGTACCCGGGGAGTGGTCCTCACTGAAGACAATATAGAGGAGGAACTGGGGTTACCTCAAATTGAGGACCCAGAGAACAGGGTAGTCCTGGAATCACAGGCGCGCACCTCCTCTCCTGTAGGTAGGGTAGTGCGTACACCGATTCCGTTGGGGTTCGATCACCTCTTTGATGGGTCCATGTCAGACCAGGAGGGGGAGACAAATTTGACCCTGGGCCCGGACCAGGTCCAAGTGCATAGGGAGGCGGAAGACGGTGAGATCTTCCAGGACTCCTCGGACCGGTTCGTAGAGCCGGAAACCCCAACGTTTCTCGGTGACCGCACATCGCCATACCCAGAGACGCTTGATGGACTGGAATCTCACAGTTAAAAAGAAATGGCTTATTATCGGGGACTCGAATCTGACCAAGATTCCCGATTTTTTTAATGCTAACTGCAGATTGACGCCTATCCGGGGGGTCATTTCCGCCATGGGCAAACGCTGATGGAAAAGACAGAGGCATCACCGGAATTGATTGTGGAAAAAATTGTTCTGTCGTTTGGCATCAATAGCCGATGCAATAAATCCAAAGAGACAACGATTAAAACGGTACAAGGAGCAATTAGGGCCTCGAAGAAAAAGTTTCCATATGCGGAAATTTGGGTGCCGCTCATTAAATTCTCAGCCGCTCTCCCAGCGGATGAGAAAGAAAATCTACAGACCCTCAATGACCATATTGAGAGGAATATGGGTCACATTCCACTCTTGCCGGAGGGTCTGTTCGAGGTGGAGGACGATGAGGTCCATTGGACCCGGGAAACCGCGGCGGCTATGCTGGACCATTGGATCCGCTTTTTAAACTCCATCGCCCTCTAAGGCTACACAAAGAGGGGGGCGAGAGACCCAAGTCCTTCGTCGCACAAGATGTGGTCGTCCTAGCCAAAAATTTCCTTCTAACGGAACCACAGCATCGGTTACTCAGCAGAGGCTTATCATTTATACCATCTATAGATATCGAACGTGATCAGAAAACACAATTCCAATTTGACATACAAAATTACCATCGCAGATTAAAATTGGCTTTTTATTTCAGAAATTCACATAGGAGGGAACGGCCGCCTTTTGTCGCCCCTTCCATCTGGACACCGGCTACGACGGATATGCCGCCACAAGTCCAGCAGGTGATTGAAGAGGATCTGGTAACAATTAAAAAAACATTTCATTCCGAAAAAAGAGAAATACAATTTAGCACCGGAAGAGGTGAAGGCGCTGCGGGATTTAATTTATGCCAAAACACATTGTGATTAAGCCGGCCGACAAGGGGTCGGCAATGGTCGTGCTCGGACGGGACCAGTATATCATGGAAGCACAGAGACAATTAGACGATAAAAACTATTATAAAAAATTGGACAAACCCATATTTTGGGAAACAATGCCAAAGTGGCTCAAATTGTTCGGGAATTAAAAAGAAGAAATTCATCAATGGGAAACAATCACGCTATTTAATAGGGGAATCGGAACCGAGGGAACGTCGGTTTTATATTTTGCCAAAAATACATAAGGATCCTACCACATGGACTGTACCTTATGAAGTCCCTCCAGGCAGACCGATCGTCTCAGATTGCGGCAGTGACACGTATGCCACAGCAGAGTTTCTGGATTTCTATCTCACCCCGCTGTCCACAAGACACCCGTCGTATGTGCGAGATACGTACCAATTCGTAGACATGGTCAAAAAGATTAGGACAAAAACGGACTTCTTCTTCTTCACAATGGACGTAGAGAGCCTGTACACCAACATTCCGATCCAGGCGGGAATGGAGAGTGTGAGGAAGATCTTACAAAGATATCCGGATCCAAAACGACCGGATGTGGAATTACTACAGTTGCTAGAAATAAATCTGACGAGAAATGATTTTATCTTTAATGAAAATTATTATCTACAAATTAAAGGGACAGCTATGGGGAAGAAATTCGCCCCAGCGTATGCAAACATTTTTATGGCTATATGGGAAGAAGAGGTTTTTTACAAAGTGTGATAAAAAACCAGACCGCTACAATCCGTTACCTGGACGACATATTTGGAATTTGGACATATTCGGAGGAAGAATTTCACCAATTTGTGGATACTTTGAATGCACACAACAATTCGATACAGCTCAGACGGAGGTCAACCGCCAATCGATTGACTTTTTGGATACCACCGTCTTCAAAGGGACAAAATTTCAACAAAATTATAAATTGGATATAAAAGTGCACTTCAAAATTACTGACACGCATGCATTGGTTCATAAAACCAGCTTTCATCCAACGCATATGTTTCGGGGAATCGTGAAGTCACAGATTTTGCGCTTTGCTCGGATATGCACAAAAAGGCAAAACTTTCACGAGGGCGGTGACGATTTTGTTTAAGGTTTTACGGAAAAGAGGATATGGGAGGTCATTTCTCAGACGTTGCCTAAGGACATTTTGGAGAGAAGAGAAGAAACAAAGGAGGACATTCTCCCCTTGATCACCTCATACTTCACAGTTGGGAATTTATTACACAAAAAAATAAAAGCAGATTTTGAGGGAAAATTGGGATGTGCTGCAGGAGGGCCAAATTTTAGAATCATATCGGCATATCGGCGGAACAAAAATTTAAAGGACTTACTTATTCGGGCAAGGTTACCGCGTTGAAAATTAAAAAACCACAACCATTGAGCAAATATTTATTAAACTCAAATTCGTCAGGAATGCAGTGGATAAAACAATCATTAAAATTGAACAAGGATTTAGTCCCAAATCAACCAACTGTGTCTATCTCATATTGTGCAAGAAGTGTGGACTGCAGTATGTCGGGGAAACTTCCAACACATTGAGACCCGCATCACACAACACAGATATAATGTGAACCACAAGAAAGGATTTACACACACCACTGGTTCAGCATTTCTTGATCCATGGATTGGGAGCGTTGAGGGTAGCGGGATTACAAAGGGAATATCCTGTGGACAGAGAGAGAGAGAAAGACCATGGAACGGCGATGGATATTCCGATTGGGGTCTAAAGTGCCAGGGGGATTGAATGTAGCGCACCATTAGGGAATACGGTTCGGATACCCTACCCTAAAGGCCACCCTAATCCTACAAACCCCTCCTCTCTCTTATCTGACTAAATTCTATCCATTCATAACCCACACCCCCTTACCTGTCTAACCCGAACCCTAGTCCTATCCTATCCCCATTTCCAACCCTAACCCTAACCACTTCCATCTTCCTGTCCCCAATTCCAACCATTTCCTATCTTTCTATTTCACCCCTTATCCAACACTATCCCCTTATCTTAACATTCTATCCACTTATCCTACCCTAACCCTAATCTTAACCACTCCCTTTTAATTCTTAATTTTTAATTCTTAACTCTATTATATCTCCTTATCCAAACCTAACTCCTAATCTTAACCACTCACATCCCTATCTAACTCTAGCCCTATCCTATCCCCATTTCCAACCCCTAATCTTAAACCCTAACCACTTCAAACCCTAACCACTTCAAACCCTAACCACTTCATTCCTATCCCTATCCCCATTTCCAACTTTAACCAACACTATCCCCTAATCCTAACCTTCTATCCCCTTATCCTACCCTAACCCTAATCTTAACCACTCCCTTTTAATTCTTAATTTTTAATTCATAACTCTATTATATCTCCTTATCCAAACCTAACTCCTAATCTTAACCACTCACATCCCTATCTAACTCTAGTCCTATCCTATCCCCATTTCCAACCCCTAATCTTAAACCCTAACCACTTCAAACCCTAACCACTTCATTCCTATCCCTATTTCCAACTTTAACCCTAGGGGGAACAAAGTTTATTACAATTACATCACAAAAAGTTAAAAAGACCCAAAAAAGCAAAACAATTGGTAAAATACATTAAAAAATATAAAACAGCATAAAAAGCCAAAAAAACTATACAATTATTAAAATGTTATTAAACGAGTTATAAGGTTAAAATATCAATACATGGACAAAGGTTCAATTGCAAGATGGCAATTATGCAGAAGGATTGGCAATTATGGGGTTAATTTAAAGTGGGTTTTACTTTGCACATATTCTTTTAAAAGATCTTTTTTAAAATAGGACCAAAAAACAACGGGTATAAAAGGGGAGGGCGTTTTCACTAGCTCAGTTTGGTTTGGGAGTTTGAACAGTCAACATCACTTATTTTTACAGTGCATTTATTAAATTCAGTGTGCCAGGACCTGAGGAAGGCTCCTTAGAGCCGAAACGTTGTCAAGGCACACCGTTTGGTCGACAAAAGTTGTTTTTTTTGGGGATTTTCTCTTTTTTTGTTTTTTGTTGTTATAATTAGAGATATATTACAAATTCATAACTGTTAATAAATAGCACGTCCAAAACATAAATTATTACATAAATAACAAAAGGCGACTCTATAAAACTCAATTGAAAATACAAAAAAGAAAATTTGAACTAAGATGACTGGTGGAGAGTGGAAAGTGGTCCACTATGACCGGCGTGGCCAGCAGGCACGCCGCCAGGAATGGGGAAATGGAGACGGGAGATGGCGTAGGGGGATGGACCGTGCATCTCCCCCCCGATCCCGGAAGGGGAATTATTTCCCCTATACTGGGAGAGGGAGGGTTCGGTTCCCCTCACCTACCCAGCCAGTGCCTCCCCCACGCCCACCCCGTCAAAATTATCCCCCTTACCGCTCATATGCGGCAGTGGTACGCCAGGGCCGACCAGCCCCGACGAGACAGGGGTTCATGCCGTCAGTTGGGGACACCAACGTTAAGCGACAAGCGGCCACTCCTGAATTCAGGAAGTTGGCACAGAAATTTCTTGCTGTCATCAAGGTGGTTCACCACTTAAATAATGTTGATCGGAGTGGGGACAAACCGGAGCCTAGGATGATAGCTAGGATGGTTGAAGTCTTGTCATCCATGATAAGACCAGCCTTACCAAGGGCAAATACATTACAGTACGTGGTGGCCAACGCAAAAAACTGGGCCACACGACGTGTCAAATTCTGGCAGAACACTATGAAGAAGTGTTGGGGGAACTATTGGATGATCTCACAGCCCTCCTCACGCCAGATTGGAAGGTAGCCTACGAGGTGGCAGTCCGTTGGGCTAGGAGGAGATTCAGCCATATTACACAGGAGGTTATTGATCATGCGGAAGCAATCATTGTAGAAAGAGCGGACTCCAGAGACGCGGATAGGGCGCCTGCTCCGCGACAACTCCTGCCGGTGGTGCAGCCGGCCCGGGCCCCTCGTCTGCCTCAAGCGAGTCAGACGATGGATACCCGGGACCAGGTTTTGCCCACCGCGGAGGACCCGCGGGAGCAGAGACAAGTCAAAAGACAGGGGACCAGGCCCAGTGGGGGGCTTAGGACAACGGTAGTGCCTGTACAGCCTCCTCCAACGGAGGAAGAGCTGGAGACACCGCGGTTGTCCAGGCGTACCCGGGGAGTGGTCCTCACTGAAGACAATATAGAGGAGGAACTGGGGTTACCTCAAATTGAGGACCCAGAGAACAGGGTAGTCCTGGAATCACAGGCGCGCACCTCCTCTCCTGTAGGTAGGGTAGTGCGTACACCGATTCCGTTGGGGTTCGATCACCTCTTTGATGGGTCCATGTCAGACCAGGAGGGGGAGACAAATTTGACCCTGGGCCCGGACCAGGTCCAAGTGCATAGGGAGGCGGAAGACGGTGAGATCTTCCAGGACTCCTCGGACCGGTTCGTAGAGCCGGAACCCCAACGTTTCTCGGTGACCGCACATCGCCATACCCAGAGACGCTTGATGGACTGGAATCTCACAGTTAAAAAGAAATGGCTTATTATCGGGGACTCGAATCTGACCAAGATTCCCGATTTTTTTAATGCAAACTTGCAGATTGACGCCTATCCGGGGGGTCATTTCCGCCATGGGCAAACGCTGATGGAAAAGACAGAGGCATCACCGGAATTGATTGTGGAAAAAATTGTTCTGTCGTTTGGCATCAATAGCCGATGCAATAAATCCAAAGAGACAACGATTAAAACGGTACAAGGAGCAATTAGGGCCTCGAAGAAAAAGTTTCCATATGCGGAAATTTGGGTGCCGCTCATTAATTTCTCAGCCGCTCTCCCAGCGGATGAGAAAGAAAATCTACAGACCCTCAATGACCATATTGAGAGGAATATGGGTCACATTCCACTCTTGCCGGAGGGTCTGTTCGAGGTGGAGGACGATGAGGTCCATTGGACCCGGGAAACCGCGGCGGCTATGCTGGACCATTGGATCCGCTTTTTAAACTCCATCGCCCTCTAAGGCTACACAAAGAGGGGGGCGAGAGACCCAAGTCCTTCGTCGCACAAGATGTGGTCGTCCTAGCCAAAAATTTCCTTCTAACGGAACCACAGCATCGGTTACTCAGCAGAGGCTTATCATTTATACCATCTATAGATATCGAACGTGATCAGAAAACACAATTCCAATTTGACATACAAAATTACCATCGCAGATTAAAATTGGCTTTTTATTTCAGAAATTCACATAGGAGGGAACGGCCGCCTTTTGTCGCCCCTTCCATCTGGACACCGGCTACGACGGATATGCCGCCACAAGTCCAGCAGGTGATTGAAGAGGATCTGGTAACAATTAAAAAACATTTCATTCCGAAAAAAGAGAAATACAATTTAGCACCGGAAGAGGTGAAGGCGCTGCGGGATTTAATTTATGCCAAACACATTGTGATTAAGCCGGCCGACAAGGGGTCGGCAATGGTCGTGCTCGGACGGGACCAGTATATCATGGAAGCACAGAGACAATTAGACGATAAAAACTATTATAAAAAATTGGACAAACCCATATTTTGGGAAACAATGCCAAAAGTGGCTCAAATTGTTCGGGAATTAAAAAAGAAGAAATTCATCAATGGGAAACAATCACGCTATTTAATAGGGGAATCGGAACCGAGGGAACGTCGGTTTTATATTTTGCCAAAAATACATAAGGATCCTACCACATGGACTGTACCTTATGAAGTCCCTCCAGGCAGACCGATCGTCTCAGATTGCGGCAGTGACACGTATGCCACAGCAGAGTTTCTGGATTTCTATCTCACCCCGCTGTCCACAAGACACCCGTCGTATGTGCGAGATACGTACCAATTCGTAGACATGGTCAAAAAGATTAGGACAAAAACGGACTTCTTCTTCTTCACAATGGACGTAGAGAGCCTGTACACCAACATTCCGATCCAGGCGGGAATGGAGAGTGTGAGGAAGATCTTACAAAGATATCCGGATCCAAAACGACCGGATGTGGAATTACTACAGTTGCTAGAAATAAATCTGACGAGAAATGATTTTATCTTTAATGAAAATTATTATCTACAAATTAAAGGGACAGCTATGGGGAAGAAATTCGCCCCAGCGTATGCAAACATTTTTATGGCTATATGGGAAGAAGAGGTTTTTACAAAGTGTGATAAAAAACCAGACCGCTACATCCGTTACCTGGACGACATATTTGGAATTTGGACATATTCGGAGGAAGAATTTCACCAATTTGTGGATACTTTGAATGCACACAACAATTCGATACAGCTCAAGACGGAGGTCAACCGCCAATCGATTGACTTTTTGGATACCACCGTCTTCAAAGGGACAAAATTTCAACAAAATTATAAATTGGATATAAAAGTGCACTTCAAAATTACTGACACGCATGCATTGGTTCATAAAACCAGCTTTCATCCAACGCATATGTTTCGGGGAATCGTGAAGTCACAGATTTTGCGCTTTGCTCGGATATGCACAAAAAGGCAAAACTTTCACGAGGCGGTGACGATTTTGTTTAAGGTTTTACGGAAAAGAGGATATGGGAGGTCATTTCTCAGACGTTGCCTAAGGACATTTTTGGAGAGAAGAGAAGAAACAAAGGAGGACATTCTCCCCTTGATCACCTCATACTTCACAGTTGGGAATTTATTACACAAAAAAATAAAAGCAGATTTTGAGGGAAAATTGGGATGTGCTGCAGGAGGGCCAAATTTTAGAATCATATCGGCATATCGGCGGAACAAAAATTTAAAGGACTTACTTATTCGGGCAAGGTTACCGTCGTTGAAAATTAAAAAACCACAACCATTGAGCAAATATTTTATTAAACTCAAATTCGTCAGGAATGCAGTGGATAAAACAATCATTAAAATTGAACAAGGATTTAGTCCCAAATCAACCAACTGTGTCTATCTCATATTGTGCAAGAAGTGTGGACTGCAGTATGTCGGGGAAACTTCCAACACATTGATGACCCGCATCACACAACACAGATATAATGTGAACCACAAGAAAGATTTACACACACCACTGGTTCAGCATTTCTTGATCCATGGATTGGGAGCGTTGAGGGTAGCGGGATTACAAAGGAATATCCTGTGGACAGAGAGAGAGAGAAAGACCATGGAACGGCGATGGATATTCCGATTGGGGTCTAAAGTGCCAGGGGGATTGAATGTAGCGCACCATTAGGGAATACGGTTCGGATACCCTACCCTAAAGGCCACCCTAATCCTACAAACCCCTCCTCTCTCTTATCTGACTAAATTCTATCCATTCATAACCCACACCCCCTTACCTGTCTAACCCGAACCCTAGTCCTATCCTATCCCCATTTCCAACCCTAACCCTAACCACTTCCATCTTCCTGTCCCCAATTCCCAACCATTTCCTATCTTTCTATTTCACCCCCTTATCCAACACTATCCCCTTATCTTAACATTCTATCCACTTATCCTACCCTAACCCTAATCTTAACCACTCCCTTTTAATTCTTAATTTTTAATTCTTAACTCTATTATATCTCCTTATCCAAACCTAACTCCTAATCTTAACCACTCACATCCCTATCTAACTCTAGTCCTATCCTATCCCCATTTCCAACCCCTAATCTTAAACCCTAACCACTTCAAACCCTAACCACTTCATTCCTATCCCTATCCCCATTTCCAACTTTAACCAACACTATCCCCTAATCCTAACATTCTATCCCCTTATCCTACCCTAACCCTAATCTTAACCACTCCCTTTTAATTCTTAATTTTTAATTCATAACTCTATTATATCTCCTTATCCAAACCTAACTCCTAATCTTAACCACTCACATCCCTATCTAACTCTAGTCCTATCCTATCCCCATTTCCAACCCCTAATCTTAAACCCTAACCACTTCAAACCCTAACCACTTCATTCCTATCCCTATTTCCAACTTTAACCCTAGGGGGAACAAAGTTTATTACAATTACATCACAAAAAGTTAAAAAGACCCAAAAAAGCAAAACAATTGGTAAAATACATTAAAAAATATAAAACAGCATAAAAAGCCAAAAAAACTATACAATTATTAAAATGTTATTAAACGAGTTATAAGGTTAAAATATCAATACATGGACAAAGGTTCAATTGCAAGATGGCAATTATGCAGAAGGATTGGCAATTATGGGGTTAATTTAAAGTGGGTTTTACTTTGCACATATTCTTTTAAAAGATCTTTTTTAAAATAGGACCAAAAAACAACGGGTATAAAAGGGGAGGGCGTTTTCACTAGCTCAGTTTGGTTTGGGAGTTTGAACAGTCAACATCACTTATTTTTACAGTGCATTTATTAAATTCAGTGTGCCAGGACCTGAGGAAGGCTCCTTAGAGCCGAAACGTTGTCAAGGCACACCGTTTGGTCGACAAAAGTTGTTTTTTTTGGGGATTTTCTCTTTTTTTGTTTTTTGTTGTTATAATTAGAGATATATTACAAATTCATAACTGTTAATAAATAGCACGTCCAAAACATAAATTATTACATAAATAACAAAGGCGACTCTATAAAACTCAATTGAAAATACAAAAAAGAAAATTTGAACTAAGATGACTGGTGGAGAGTGGAAAGTGGTCCACTATGACCGGCGTGGCCAGCAGGCACGCCGCCAGGAATGGGGAAATGGAGACGGGAGATGGCGTAGGGGGATGGACCGTGCATCTCCCCCCCGATCCCGGAAGGGGAATTATTTCCCCTATACTGGGAGAGGGAGGGTTCGGTTCCCCTCACCTACCCAGCCAGTGCCTCCCCCACGCCCACCCCGTCAAAATTATCCCCCTTACCGCTCATATGCGGCAGTGGTACGCCAGGGCCGACCAGCCCCGACGAGACAGGGGTTCATGCCGTCAGTTGGGACACCAACGTTAAGCGACAAGCGGCCACTCCTGAATTCAGGAAGTTGGCACAGAAATTTCTTGCTGTCATCAAGGTGGTTCACCACTTAAATAATGTTGATCGGAGTGGGGACAAACCGGAGCCTAGGATGATAGCTAGGATGGTTGAAGTCTTGTCATCCATGATAAGACCAGCCTTACCAAGGGCAAATACATTACAGTACGTGGTGGCCAACGCAAAAAACTGGGGCCACACGACGTGTCAAATTCTGGCAGAACACTATGAAGAAGTGTTGGGGGAACTATTGGATGATCTCACAGCCCTCCTCACGCCAGATTGGAAGGTAGCCTACGAGGTGGCAGTCCGTTGGGCTAGGAGGAGATTCAGCCATATTACACAGGAGGTTATTGATCATGCGGAAGCAATCATTGTAGAAAGAGCGGACTCCAGAGACGCGGATAGGGCGCCTGCTCCGCGACAACTCCTGCCGGTGGTGCAGCCGGCCCGGGCCCCTCGTCTGCCTCAAGCGAGTCAGACGATGGATACCCGGGACCAGGTTTTGCCCACCGCGGAGGACCCGCGGGAGCAGAGACAAGTCAAAAGACAGGGGACCAGGCCCAGTGGGGGGCTTAGGACAACGGTAGTGCCTGTACAGCCTCCTCCAACGGAGGAAGAGCTGGAGACACCGCGGTTGTCCAGGCGTACCCGGGGAGTGGTCCTCACTGAAGACAATATAGAGGAGGAACTGGGGTTACCTCAAATTGAGGACCCAGAGAACAGGGTAGTCCTGGAATCACAGGCGCGCACCTCCTCTCCTGTAGGTAGGGTAGTGCGTACACCGATTCCGTTGGGGTTCGATCACCTCTTTGATGGGTCCATGTCAGACCAGGAGGGGGAGACAAATTTGACCCTGGGCCCGGACCAGGTCCAAGTGCATAGGGAGGCGGAAGACGGTGAGATCTTCCAGGACTCCTCGGACCGGTTCGTAGAGCCGGAACCCCAACGTTTCTCGGTGACCGCACATCGCCATACCCAGAGACGCTTGATGGACTGGAATCTCACAGTTAAAAAGAAATGGCTTATTATCGGGGACTCGAATCTGACCAAGATTCCCGATTTTTTTAATGCAAACTTGCAGATTGACGCCTATCCGGGGGGTCATTTCCGCCATGGGCAAACGCTGATGGAAAAGACAGAGGCATCACCGGAATTGATTGTGGAAAAAATTGTTCTGTCGTTTGGCATCAATAGCCGATGCAATAAATCCAAAGAGACAACGATTAAAACGGTACAAGGAGCAATTAGGGCCTCGAAGAAAAAGTTTCCATATGCGGAAATTTGGGTGCCGCTCATTAATTTCTCAGCCGCTCTCCCAGCGGATGAGAAAGAAAATCTACAGACCCTCAATGACCATATTGAGAGGAATATGGGTCACATTCCACTCTTGCCGGAGGGTCTGTTCGAGGTGGAGGACGATGAGGTCCATTGGACCCGGGAAACCGCGGCGGCTATGCTGGACCATTGGATCCGCTTTTTAAACTCCATCGCCCTCTAAGGCTACACAAAGAGGGGGGCGAGAGACCCAAGTCCTTCGTCGCACAAGATGTGGTCGTCCTAGCCAAAAATTTCCTTCTAACGGAACCACAGCATCGGTTACTCAGCAGAGGCTTATCATTTATACCATCTATAGATATCGAACGTGATCAGAAAACACAATTCCAATTTGACATACAAAATTACCATCGCAGATTAAAATTGGCTTTTTATTTCAGAAATTCACATAGGAGGGAACGGCCGCCTTTTGTCGCCCCTTCCATCTGGACACCGGCTACGACGGATATGCCGCCACAAGTCCAGCAGGTGATTGAAGAGGATCTGGTAACAATTAAAAAACATTTCATTCCGAAAAAAGAGAAATACAATTTAGCACCGGAAGAGGTGAAGGCGCTGCGGGATTTAATTTATGCCAAACACATTGTGATTAAGCCGGCCGACAAGGGGTCGGCAATGGTCGTGCTCGGACGGGACCAGTATATCATGGAAGCACAGAGACAATTAGACGATAAAAACTATTATAAAAAATTGGACAAACCCATATTTTGGGAAACAATGCCAAAAGTGGCTCAAATTGTTCGGGAATTAAAAAAGAAGAAATTCATCAATGGGAAACAATCACGCTATTTAATAGGGGAATCGGAACCGAGGGAACGTCGGTTTTATATTTTGCCAAAAATACATAAGGATCCTACCACATGGACTGTACCTTATGAAGTCCCTCCAGGCAGACCGATCGTCTCAGATTGCGGCAGTGACACGTATGCCACAGCAGAGTTTCTGGATTTCTATCTCACCCCGCTGTCCACAAGACACCCGTCGTATGTGCGAGATACGTACCAATTCGTAGACATGGTCAAAAAGATTAGGACAAAAACGGACTTCTTCTTCTTCACAATGGACGTAGAGAGCCTGTACACCAACATTCCGATCCAGGCGGGAATGGAGAGTGTGAGGAAGATCTTACAAAGATATCCGGATCCAAAACGACCGGATGTGGAATTACTACAGTTGCTAGAAATAAATCTGACGAGAAATGATTTTATCTTTAATGAAAATTATTATCTACAAATTAAAGGGACAGCTATGGGGAAGAAATTCGCCCCAGCGTATGCAAACATTTTTATGGCTATATGGGAAGAAGAGGTTTTTACAAAGTGTGATAAAAAACCAGACCGCTACATCCGTTACCTGGACGACATATTTGGAATTTGGACATATTCGGAGGAAGAATTTCACCAATTTGTGGATACTTTGAATGCACACAACAATTCGATACAGCTCAAGACGGAGGTCAACCGCCAATCGATTGACTTTTTGGATACCACCGTCTTCAAAGGGACAAAATTTCAACAAAATTATAAATTGGATATAAAAGTGCACTTCAAAATTACTGACACGCATGCATTGGTTCATAAAACCAGCTTTCATCCAACGCATATGTTTCGGGGAATCGTGAAGTCACAGATTTTGCGCTTTGCTCGGATATGCACAAAAAGGCAAAACTTTCACGAGGCGGTGACGATTTTGTTTAAGGTTTTACGGAAAAGAGGATATGGGAGGTCATTTCTCAGACGTTGCCTAAGGACATTTTTGGAGAGAAGAGAAGAAACAAAGGAGGACATTCTCCCCTTGATCACCTCATACTTCACAGTTGGGAATTTATTACACAAAAAAATAAAAGCAGATTTTGAGGGAAAATTGGGATGTGCTGCAGGAGGGCCAAATTTTAGAATCATATCGGCATATCGGCGGAACAAAAATTTAAAGGACTTACTTATTCGGGCAAGGTTACCGTCGTTGAAAATTAAAAAACCACAACCATTGAGCAAATATTTTATTAAACTCAAATTCGTCAGGAATGCAGTGGATAAAACAATCATTAAAATTGAACAAGGATTTAGTCCCAAATCAACCAACTGTGTCTATCTCATATTGTGCAAGAAGTGTGGACTGCAGTATGTCGGGGAAACTTCCAACACATTGATGACCCGCATCACACAACACAGATATAATGTGAACCACAAGAAAGATTTACACACACCACTGGTTCAGCATTTCTTGATCCATGGATTGGGAGCGTTGAGGGTAGCGGGATTACAAAGGAATATCCTGTGGACAGAGAGAGAGAGAAAGACCATGGAACGGCGATGGATATTCCGATTGGGGTCTAAAGTGCCAGGGGGATTGAATGTAGCGCACCATTAGGGAATACGGTTCGGATACCCTACCCTAAAGGCCACCCTAATCCTACAAACCCCTCCTCTCTCTTATCTGACTAAATTCTATCCATTCATAACCCACACCCCCTTACCTGTCTAACCCGAACCCTAGTCCTATCCTATCCCCATTTCCAACCCTAACCCTAACCACTTCCATCTTCCTGTCCCCAATTCCCAACCATTTCCTATCTTTCTATTTCACCCCCTTATCCAACACTATCCCCTTATCTTAACATTCTATCCACTTATCCTACCCTAACCCTAATCTTAACCACTCCCTTTTAATTCTTAATTTTTAATTCTTAACTCTATTATATCTCCTTATCCAAACCTAACTCCTAATCTTAACCACTCACATCCCTATCTAACTCTAGCCCTATCCTATCCCCATTTCCAACCCCTAATCTTAAACCCTAACCACTTCAAACCCTAACCACTTCAAACCCTAACCACTTCATTCCTATCCCTATCCCCATTTCCAACTTTAACCAACACTATCCCCTAATCCTAACCTTCTATCCCCTTATCCTACCCTAACCCTAATCTTAACCACTCCCTTTTAATTCTTAATTTTTAATTCATAACTCTATTATATCTCCTTATCCAAACCTAACTCCTAATCTTAACCACTCACATCCCTATCTAACTCTAGTCCTATCCTATCCCCATTTCCAACCCCTAATCTTAAACCCTAACCACTTCAAACCCTAACCACTTCATTCCTATCCCTATTTCCAACTTTAACCCTAGGGGGAACAAAGTTTATTACAATTACATCACAAAAAGTTAAAAAGACCCAAAAAAGCAAAACAATTGGTAAAATACATTAAAAAATATAAAACAGCATAAAAAGCCAAAAAAACTATACAATTATTAAAATGTTATTAAACGAGTTATAAGGTTAAAATATCAATACATGGACAAAGGTTCAATTGCAAGATGGCAATTATGCAGAAGGATTGGCAATTATGGGGTTAATTTAAAGTGGGTTTTACTTTGCACATATTCTTTTAAAAGATCTTTTTTAAAATAGGACCAAAAAACAACGGGTATAAAAGGGGAGGGCGTTTTCACTAGCTCAGTTTGGTTTGGGAGTTTGAACAGTCAACATCACTTATTTTTACAGTGCATTTATTAAATTCAGTGTGCCAGGACCTGAGGAAGGCTCCTTAGAGCCGAAACGTTGTCAAGGCACACCGTTTGGTCGACAAAAGTTGTTTTTTTTTGGGGATTTTCTCTTTTTTTGTTTTTTGTTGTTATAATTAGAGATATATTACAAATTCATAACTGTTAATAAATAGCACGTCCAAAACATAAATTATTACATAAATAACAAAGGCGACTCTATAAAACTCAATTGAAAATACAAAAAAGAAAATTTGAACTAAGATGACTGGTGGAGAGTGGAAAGTGGTCCACTATGACCGGCGTGGCCAGCAGGCACGCCGCCAGGAATGGGGAAATGGAGACGGGAGATGGCGTAGGGGGATGGACCGTGCATCTCCCCCCCGATCCCGGAAGGGGAATTATTTCCCCTATACTGGGAGAGGGAGGGTTCGGTTCCCCTCACCTACCCAGCCAGTGCCTCCCCCACGCCCACCCCGTCAAAATTATCCCCCTTACCGCTCATATGCGGCAGTGGTACGCCAGGGCCGACCAGCCCCGACGAGACAGGGGTTCATGCCGTCAGTTGGGGACACCAACGTTAAGCGACAAGCGGCCACTCCTGAATTCAGGAAGTTGGCACAGAAATTTCTTGCTGTCATCAAGGTGGTTCACCACTTAAATAATGTTGATCGGAGTGGGGACAAACCGGAGCCTAGGATGATAGCTAGGATGGTTGAAGTCTTGTCATCCATGATAAGACCAGCCTTACCAAGGGCAAATACATTACAGTACGTGGTGGCCAACGCAAAAAACTGGGGCCACACGACGTGTCAAATTCTGGCAGAACACTATGAAGAAGTGTTGGGGGAACTATTGGATGATCTCACAGCCCTCCTCACGCCAGATTGGAAGGTAGCCTACGAGGTGGCAGTCCGTTGGGCTAGGAGGAGATTCAGCCATATTACACAGGAGGTTATTGATCATGCGGAAGCAATCATTGTAGAAAGAGCGGACTCCAGAGACGCGGATAGGGCGCCTGCTCCGCGACAACTCCTGCCGGTGGTGCAGCCGGCCCGGGCCCCTCGTCTGCCTCAAGCGAGTCAGACGATGGATACCCGGGACCAGGTTTTGCCCACCGCGGAGGACCCGCGGGAGCAGAGACAAGTCAAAAGACAGGGGACCAGGCCCAGTGGGGGGCTTAGGACAACGGTAGTGCCTGTACAGCCTCCTCCAACGGAGGAAGAGCTGGAGACACCGCGGTTGTCCAGGCGTACCCGGGGAGTGGTCCTCACTGAAGACAATATAGAGGAGGAACTGGGGTTACCTCAAATTGAGGACCCAGAGAACAGGGTAGTCCTGGAATCACAGGCGCGCACCTCCTCTCCTGTAGGTAGGGTAGTGCGTACACCGATTCCGTTGGGGTTCGATCACCTCTTTGATGGGTCCATGTCAGACCAGGAGGGGGAGACAAATTTGACCCTGGGCCCGGACCAGGTCCAAGTGCATAGGGAGGCGGAAGACGGTGAGATCTTCCAGGACTCCTCGGACCGGTTCGTAGAGCCGGAACCCCAACGTTTCTCGGTGACCGCACATCGCCATACCCAGAGACGCTTGATGGACTGGAATCTCACAGTTAAAAAGAAATGGCTTATTATCGGGGACTCGAATCTGACCAAGATTCCCGATTTTTTTAATGCAAACTTGCAGATTGACGCCTATCCGGGGGGTCATTTCCGCCATGGGCAAACGCTGATGGAAAAGACAGAGGCATCACCGGAATTGATTGTGGAAAAAATTGTTCTGTCGTTTGGCATCAATAGCCGATGCAATAAATCCAAAGAGACAACGATTAAAACGGTACAAGGAGCAATTAGGGCCTCGAAGAAAAAGTTTCCATATGCGGAAATTTGGGTGCCGCTCATTAATTTCTCAGCCGCTCTCCCAGCGGATGAGAAAGAAAATCTACAGACCCTCAATGACCATATTGAGAGGAATATGGGTCACATTCCACTCTTGCCGGAGGGTCTGTTCGAGGTGGAGGACGATGAGGTCCATTGGACCCGGGAAACCGCGGCGGCTATGCTGGACCATTGGATCCGCTTTTTAAACTCCATCGCCCTCTAAGGCTACACAAAGAGGGGGGCGAGAGACCCAAGTCCTTCGTCGCACAAGATGTGGTCGTCCTAGCCAAAAATTTCCTTCTAACGGAACCACAGCATCGGTTACTCAGCAGAGGCTTATCATTTATACCATCTATAGATATCGAACGTGATCAGAAAACACAATTCCAATTTGACATACAAAATTACCATCGCAGATTAAAATTGGCTTTTTATTTCAGAAATTCACATAGGAGGGAACGGCCGCCTTTTGTCGCCCCTTCCATCTGGACACCGGCTACGACGGATATGCCGCCACAAGTCCAGCAGGTGATTGAAGAGGATCTGGTAACAATTAAAAAACATTTCATTCCGAAAAAAGAGAAATACAATTTAGCACCGGAAGAGGTGAAGGCGCTGCGGGATTTAATTTATGCCAAACACATTGTGATTAAGCCGGCCGACAAGGGGTCGGCAATGGTCGTGCTCGGACGGGACCAGTATATCATGGAAGCACAGAGACAATTAGACGATAAAAACTATTATAAAAAATTGGACAAACCCATATTTTGGGAAACAATGCCAAAAGTGGCTCAAATTGTTCGGGAATTAAAAAAGAAGAAATTCATCAATGGGAAACAATCACGCTATTTAATAGGGGAATCGGAACCGAGGGAACGTCGGTTTTATATTTTGCCAAAAATACATAAGGATCCTACCACATGGACTGTACCTTATGAAGTCCCTCCAGGCAGACCGATCGTCTCAGATTGCGGCAGTGACACGTATGCCACAGCAGAGTTTCTGGATTTCTATCTCACCCCGCTGTCCACAAGACACCCGTCGTATGTGCGAGATACGTACCAATTCGTAGACATGGTCAAAAAGATTAGGACAAAAACGGACTTCTTCTTCTTCACAATGGACGTAGAGAGCCTGTACACCAACATTCCGATCCAGGCGGGAATGGAGAGTGTGAGGAAGATCTTACAAAGATATCCGGATCCAAAACGACCGGATGTGGAATTACTACAGTTGCTAGAAATAAATCTGACGAGAAATGATTTTATCTTTAATGAAAATTATTATCTACAAATTAAAGGGACAGCTATGGGGAAGAAATTCGCCCCAGCGTATGCAAACATTTTTATGGCTATATGGGAAGAAGAGGTTTTTACAAAGTGTGATAAAAAACCAGACCGCTACATCCGTTACCTGGACGACATATTTGGAATTTGGACATATTCGGAGGAAGAATTTCACCAATTTGTGGATACTTTGAATGCACACAACAATTCGATACAGCTCAAGACGGAGGTCAACCGCCAATCGATTGACTTTTTGGATACCACCGTCTTCAAAGGGACAAAATTTCAACAAAATTATAAATTGGATATAAAAGTGCACTTCAAAATTACTGACACGCATGCATTGGTTCATAAAACCAGCTTTCATCCAACGCATATGTTTCGGGGAATCGTGAAGTCACAGATTTTGCGCTTTGCTCGGATATGCACAAAAAGGCAAAACTTTCACGAGGCGGTGACGATTTTGTTTAAGGTTTTACGGAAAAGAGGATATGGGAGGTCATTTCTCAGACGTTGCCTAAGGACATTTTTGGAGAGAAGAGAAGAAACAAAGGAGGACATTCTCCCCTTGATCACCTCATACTTCACAGTTGGGAATTTATTACACAAAAAAATAAAAGCAGATTTTGAGGGAAAATTGGGATGTGCTGCAGGAGGGCCAAATTTTAGAATCATATCGGCATATCGGCGGAACAAAAATTTAAAGGACTTACTTATTCGGGCAAGGTTACCGTCGTTGAAAATTAAAAAACCACAACCATTGAGCAAATATTTTATTAAACTCAAATTCGTCAGGAATGCAGTGGATAAAACAATCATTAAAATTGAACAAGGATTTAGTCCCAAATCAACCAACTGTGTCTATCTCATATTGTGCAAGAAGTGTGGACTGCAGTATGTCGGGGAAACTTCCAACACATTGATGACCCGCATCACACAACACAGATATAATGTGAACCACAAGAAAGATTTACACACACCACTGGTTCAGCATTTCTTGATCCATGGATTGGGAGCGTTGAGGGTAGCGGGATTACAAAGGAATATCCTGTGGACAGAGAGAGAGAGAAAGACCATGGAACGGCGATGGATATTCCGATTGGGGTCTAAAGTGCCAGGGGGATTGAATGTAGCGCACCATTAGGGAATACGGTTCGGATACCCTACCCTAAAGGCCACCCTAATCCTACAAACCCCTCCTCTCTCTTATCTGACTAAATTCTATCCATTCATAACCCACACCCCCTTACCTGTCTAACCCGAACCCTAGTCCTATCCTATCCCCATTTCCAACCCTAACCCTAACCACTTCCATCTTCCTGTCCCCAATTCCCAACCATTTCCTATCTTTCTATTTCACCCCCTTATCCAACACTATCCCCTTATCTTAACATTCTATCCACTTATCCTACCCTAACCCTAATCTTAACCACTCCCTTTTAATTCTTAATTTTTAATTCTTAACTCTATTATATCTCCTTATCCAAACCTAACTCCTAATCTTAACCACTCACATCCCTATCTAACTCTAGCCCTATCCTATCCCCATTTCCAACCCCTAATCTTAAACCCTAACCACTTCAAACCCTAACCACTTCAAACCCTAACCACTTCATTCCTATCCCTATCCCCATTTCCAACTTTAACCAACACTATCCCCTAATCCTAACCTTCTATCCCCTTATCCTACCCTAACCCTAATCTTAACCACTCCCTTTTAATTCTTAATTTTTAATTCATAACTCTATTATATCTCCTTATCCAAACCTAACTCCTAATCTTAACCACTCACATCCCTATCTAACTCTAGTCCTATCCTATCCCCATTTCCAACCCCTAATCTTAAACCCTAACCACTTCAAACCCTAACCACTTCATTCCTATCCCTATTTCCAACTTTAACCCTAGGGGGAACAAAGTTTATTACAATTACATCACAAAAAGTTAAAAAGACCCAAAAAAGCAAAACAATTGGTAAAATACATTAAAAAATATAAAACAGCATAAAAAGCCAAAAAAACTATACAATTATTAAAATGTTATTAAACGAGTTATAAGGTTAAAATATCAATACATGGACAAAGGTTCAATTGCAAGATGGCAATTATGCAGAAGGATTGGCAATTATGGGGTTAATTTAAAGTGGGTTTTACTTTGCACATATTCTTTTAAAAGATCTTTTTTAAAATAGGACCAAAAAACAACGGGTATAAAAGGGGAGGGCGTTTTCACTAGCTCAGTTTGGTTTGGGAGTTTGAACAGTCAACATCACTTATTTTTACAGTGCATTTATTAAATTCAGTGTGCCAGGACCTGAGGAAGGCTCCTTAGAGCCGAAACGTTGTCAAGGCACACCGTTTGGTCGACAAAAGTTGTTTTTTTTTGGGGATTTTCTCTTTTTTTGTTTTTTGTTGTTATAATTAGAGATATATTACAAATTCATAACTGTTAATAAATAGCACGTCCAAAACATAAATTATTACATAAATAACAAAGGCGACTCTATAAAACTCAATTGAAAATACAAAAAAGAAAATTTGAACTAAGATGACTGGTGGAGAGTGGAAAGTGGTCCACTATGACCGGCGTGGCCAGCAGGCACGCCGCCAGGAATGGGGAAATGGAGACGGGAGATGGCGTAGGGGGATGGACCGTGCATCTCCCCCCCGATCCCGGAAGGGGAATTATTTCCCCTATACTGGGAGAGGGAGGGTTCGGTTCCCCTCACCTACCCAGCCAGTGCCTCCCCCACGCCCACCCCGTCAAAATTATCCCCCTTACCGCTCATATGCGGCAGTGGTACGCCAGGGCCGACCAGCCCCGACGAGACAGGGGTTCATGCCGTCAGTTGGGGACACCAACGTTAAGCGACAAGCGGCCACTCCTGAATTCAGGAAGTTGGCACAGAAATTTCTTGCTGTCATCAAGGTGGTTCACCACTTAAATAATGTTGATCGGAGTGGGGACAAACCGGAGCCTAGGATGATAGCTAGGATGGTTGAAGTCTTGTCATCCATGATAAGACCAGCCTTACCAAGGGCAAATACATTACAGTACGTGGTGGCCAACGCAAAAAACTGGGGCCACACGACGTGTCAAATTCTGGCAGAACACTATGAAGAAGTGTTGGGGGAACTATTGGATGATCTCACAGCCCTCCTCACGCCAGATTGGAAGGTAGCCTACGAGGTGGCAGTCCGTTGGGCTAGGAGGAGATTCAGCCATATTACACAGGAGGTTATTGATCATGCGGAAGCAATCATTGTAGAAAGAGCGGACTCCAGAGACGCGGATAGGGCGCCTGCTCCGCGACAACTCCTGCCGGTGGTGCAGCCGGCCCGGGCCCCTCGTCTGCCTCAAGCGAGTCAGACGATGGATACCCGGGACCAGGTTTTGCCCACCGCGGAGGACCCGCGGGAGCAGAGACAAGTCAAAAGACAGGGGACCAGGCCCAGTGGGGGGCTTAGGACAACGGTAGTGCCTGTACAGCCTCCTCCAACGGAGGAAGAGCTGGAGACACCGCGGTTGTCCAGGCGTACCCGGGGAGTGGTCCTCACTGAAGACAATATAGAGGAGGAACTGGGGTTACCTCAAATTGAGGACCCAGAGAACAGGGTAGTCCTGGAATCACAGGCGCGCACCTCCTCTCCTGTAGGTAGGGTAGTGCGTACACCGATTCCGTTGGGGTTCGATCACCTCTTTGATGGGTCCATGTCAGACCAGGAGGGGGAGACAAATTTGACCCTGGGCCCGGACCAGGTCCAAGTGCATAGGGAGGCGGAAGACGGTGAGATCTTCCAGGACTCCTCGGACCGGTTCGTAGAGCCGGAACCCCAACGTTTCTCGGTGACCGCACATCGCCATACCCAGAGACGCTTGATGGACTGGAATCTCACAGTTAAAAAGAAATGGCTTATTATCGGGGACTCGAATCTGACCAAGATTCCCGATTTTTTTAATGCAAACTTGCAGATTGACGCCTATCCGGGGGGTCATTTCCGCCATGGGCAAACGCTGATGGAAAAGACAGAGGCATCACCGGAATTGATTGTGGAAAAAATTGTTCTGTCGTTTGGCATCAATAGCCGATGCAATAAATCCAAAGAGACAACGATTAAAACGGTACAAGGAGCAATTAGGGCCTCGAAGAAAAAGTTTCCATATGCGGAAATTTGGGTGCCGCTCATTAATTTCTCAGCCGCTCTCCCAGCGGATGAGAAAGAAAATCTACAGACCCTCAATGACCATATTGAGAGGAATATGGGTCACATTCCACTCTTGCCGGAGGGTCTGTTCGAGGTGGAGGACGATGAGGTCCATTGGACCCGGGAAACCGCGGCGGCTATGCTGGACCATTGGATCCGCTTTTTAAACTCCATCGCCCTCTAAGGCTACACAAAGAGGGGGGCGAGAGACCCAAGTCCTTCGTCGCACAAGATGTGGTCGTCCTAGCCAAAAATTTCCTTCTAACGGAACCACAGCATCGGTTACTCAGCAGAGGCTTATCATTTATACCATCTATAGATATCGAACGTGATCAGAAAACACAATTCCAATTTGACATACAAAATTACCATCGCAGATTAAAATTGGCTTTTTATTTCAGAAATTCACATAGGAGGGAACGGCCGCCTTTTGTCGCCCCTTCCATCTGGACACCGGCTACGACGGATATGCCGCCACAAGTCCAGCAGGTGATTGAAGAGGATCTGGTAACAATTAAAAAACATTTCATTCCGAAAAAAGAGAAATACAATTTAGCACCGGAAGAGGTGAAGGCGCTGCGGGATTTAATTTATGCCAAACACATTGTGATTAAGCCGGCCGACAAGGGGTCGGCAATGGTCGTGCTCGGACGGGACCAGTATATCATGGAAGCACAGAGACAATTAGACGATAAAAACTATTATAAAAAATTGGACAAACCCATATTTTGGGAAACAATGCCAAAAGTGGCTCAAATTGTTCGGGAATTAAAAAAGAAGAAATTCATCAATGGGAAACAATCACGCTATTTAATAGGGGAATCGGAACCGAGGGAACGTCGGTTTTATATTTTGCCAAAAATACATAAGGATCCTACCACATGGACTGTACCTTATGAAGTCCCTCCAGGCAGACCGATCGTCTCAGATTGCGGCAGTGACACGTATGCCACAGCAGAGTTTCTGGATTTCTATCTCACCCCGCTGTCCACAAGACACCCGTCGTATGTGCGAGATACGTACCAATTCGTAGACATGGTCAAAAAGATTAGGACAAAAACGGACTTCTTCTTCTTCACAATGGACGTAGAGAGCCTGTACACCAACATTCCGATCCAGGCGGGAATGGAGAGTGTGAGGAAGATCTTACAAAGATATCCGGATCCAAAACGACCGGATGTGGAATTACTACAGTTGCTAGAAATAAATCTGACGAGAAATGATTTTATCTTTAATGAAAATTATTATCTACAAATTAAAGGGACAGCTATGGGGAAGAAATTCGCCCCAGCGTATGCAAACATTTTTATGGCTATATGGGAAGAAGAGGTTTTTACAAAGTGTGATAAAAAACCAGACCGCTACATCCGTTACCTGGACGACATATTTGGAATTTGGACATATTCGGAGGAAGAATTTCACCAATTTGTGGATACTTTGAATGCACACAACAATTCGATACAGCTCAAGACGGAGGTCAACCGCCAATCGATTGACTTTTTGGATACCACCGTCTTCAAAGGGACAAAATTTCAACAAAATTATAAATTGGATATAAAAGTGCACTTCAAAATTACTGACACGCATGCATTGGTTCATAAAACCAGCTTTCATCCAACGCATATGTTTCGGGGAATCGTGAAGTCACAGATTTTGCGCTTTGCTCGGATATGCACAAAAAGGCAAAACTTTCACGAGGCGGTGACGATTTTGTTTAAGGTTTTACGGAAAAGAGGATATGGGAGGTCATTTCTCAGACGTTGCCTAAGGACATTTTTGGAGAGAAGAGAAGAAACAAAGGAGGACATTCTCCCCTTGATCACCTCATACTTCACAGTTGGGAATTTATTACACAAAAAAATAAAAGCAGATTTTGAGGGAAAATTGGGATGTGCTGCAGGAGGGCCAAATTTTAGAATCATATCGGCATATCGGCGGAACAAAAATTTAAAGGACTTACTTATTCGGGCAAGGTTACCGTCGTTGAAAATTAAAAAACCACAACCATTGAGCAAATATTTTATTAAACTCAAATTCGTCAGGAATGCAGTGGATAAAACAATCATTAAAATTGAACAAGGATTTAGTCCCAAATCAACCAACTGTGTCTATCTCATATTGTGCAAGAAGTGTGGACTGCAGTATGTCGGGAAACTTCCAACACATTGATGACCCGCATCACACAACACAGATATAATGTGAACCACAAGAAAGATTTACACACACCACTGGTTCAGCATTTCTTGATCCATGGATTGGGAGCGTTGAGGGTAGCGGGATTACAAAGGAATATCCTGTGGACAGAGAGAGAGAGAAAGACCATGGAACGGCGATGGATATTCCGATTGGGGTCTAAAGTGCCAGGGGGATTGAATGTAGCGCACCATTAGGGAATACGGTTCGGATACCCTACCCTAAAGGCCACCCTAATCCTACAAACCCCTCCTCTCTCTTATCTGACTAAATTCTATCCATTCATAACCCACACCCCCTTACCTGTCTAACCCGAACCCTAGTCCTATCCTATCCCCATTTCCAACCCTAACCCTAACCACTTCCATCTTCCTGTCCCCAATTCCCAACCATTTCCTATCTTTCTATTTCACCCCCTTATCCAACACTATCCCCTTATCTTAACATTCTATCCACTTATCCTACCCTAACCCTAATCTTAACCACTCCCTTTTAATTCTTAATTTTTAATTCTTAACTCTATTATATCTCCTTATCCAAACCTAACTCCTAATCTTAACCACTCACATCCCTATCTAACTCTAGCCCTATCCTATCCCCATTTCCAACCCCTAATCTTAAACCCTAACCACTTCAAACCCTAACCACTTCAAACCCTAACCACTTCATTCCTATCCCTATCCCCATTTCCAACTTTAACCAACACTATCCCCTAATCCTAACCTTCTATCCCCTTATCCTACCCTAACCCTAATCTTAACCACTCCCTTTTAATTCTTAATTTTTAATTCATAACTCTATTATATCTCCTTATCCAAACCTAACTCCTAATCTTAACCACTCACATCCCTATCTAACTCTAGTCCTATCCTATCCCCATTTCCAACCCCTAATCTTAAACCCTAACCACTTCAAACCCTAACCACTTCATTCCTATCCCTATTTCCAACTTTAACCCTAGGGGGAACAAAGTTTATTACAATTACATCACAAAAAGTTAAAAAGACCCAAAAAAGCAAAACAATTGGTAAAATACATTAAAAAATATAAAACAGCATAAAAAGCCAAAAAAACTATACAATTATTAAAATGTTATTAAACGAGTTATAAGGTTAAAATATCAATACATGGACAAAGGTTCAATTGCAAGATGGCAATTATGCAGAAGGATTGGCAATTATGGGGTTAATTTAAAGTGGGTTTTACTTTGCACATATTCTTTTAAAAGATCTTTTTTAAAATAGGACCAAAAAACAACGGGTATAAAAGGGGAGGGCGTTTTCACTAGCTCAGTTTGGTTTGGGAGTTTGAACAGTCAACATCACTTATTTTTACAGTGCATTTATTAAATTCAGTGTGCCAGGACCTGAGGAAGGCTCCTTAGAGCCGAAACGTTGTCAAGGCACACCGTTTGGTCGACAAAAGTTGTTTTTTTTGGGGATTTTCTCTTTTTTTGTTTTTTGTTGTTATAATTAGAGATATATTACAAATTCATAACTGTTAATAAATAGCACGTCCAAAACATAAATTATTACATAAATAACAAAGGCGACTCTATAAAACTCAATTGAAAATACAAAAAAGAAAATTTGAACTAAGATGACTGGTGGAGAGTGGAAAGTGGTCCACTATGACCGGCGTGGCCAGCAGGCACGCCGCCAGGAATGGGGAAATGGAGACGGGAGATGGCGTAGGGGGATGGACCGTGCATCTCCCCCCCGATCCCGGAAGGGGAATTATTTCCCCTATACTGGGAGAGGGAGGGTTCGGTTCCCCTCACCTACCCAGCCAGTGCCTCCCCCACGCCCACCCCGTCAAAATTATCCCCCTTACCGCTCATATGCGGCAGTGGTACGCCAGGGCCGACCAGCCCCGACGAGACAGGGGTTCATGCCGTCAGTTGGGGACACCAACGTTAAGCGACAAGCGGCCACTCCTGAATTCAGGAAGTTGGCACAGAAATTTCTTGCTGTCATCAAGGTGGTTCACCACTTAAATAATGTTGATCGGAGTGGGGACAAACCGGAGCCTAGGATGATAGCTAGGATGGTTGAAGTCTTGTCATCCATGATAAGACCAGCCTTACCAAGGGCAAATACATTACAGTACGTGGTGGCCAACGCAAAAAACTGGGGCCACACGACGTGTCAAATTCTGGCAGAACACTATGAAGAAGTGTTGGGGGAACTATTGGATGATCTCACAGCCCTCCTCACGCCAGATTGGAAGGTAGCCTACGAGGTGGCAGTCCGTTGGGCTAGGAGGAGATTCAGCCATATTACACAGGAGGTTATTGATCATGCGGAAGCAATCATTGTAGAAAGAGCGGACTCCAGAGACGCGGATAGGGCGCCTGCTCCGCGACAACTCCTGCCGGTGGTGCAGCCGGCCCGGGCCCCTCGTCTGCCTCAAGCGAGTCAGACGATGGATACCCGGGACCAGGTTTTGCCCACCGCGGAGGACCCGCGGGAGCAGAGACAAGTCAAAAGACAGGGGACCAGGCCCAGTGGGGGGCTTAGGACAACGGTAGTGCCTGTACAGCCTCCTCCAACGGAGGAAGAGCTGGAGACACCGCGGTTGTCCAGGCGTACCCGGGGAGTGGTCCTCACTGAAGACAATATAGAGGAGGAACTGGGGTTACCTCAAATTGAGGACCCAGAGAACAGGGTAGTCCTGGAATCACAGGCGCGCACCTCCTCTCCTGTAGGTAGGGTAGTGCGTACACCGATTCCGTTGGGGTTCGATCACCTCTTTGATGGGTCCATGTCAGACCAGGAGGGGGAGACAAATTTGACCCTGGGCCCGGACCAGGTCCAAGTGCATAGGGAGGCGGAAGACGGTGAGATCTTCCAGGACTCCTCGGACCGGTTCGTAGAGCCGGAACCCCAACGTTTCTCGGTGACCGCACATCGCCATACCCAGAGACGCTTGATGGACTGGAATCTCACAGTTAAAAAGAAATGGCTTATTATCGGGGACTCGAATCTGACCAAGATTCCCGATTTTTTTAATGCAAACTTGCAGATTGACGCCTATCCGGGGGGTCATTTCCGCCATGGGCAAACGCTGATGGAAAAGACAGAGGCATCACCGGAATTGATTGTGGAAAAAATTGTTCTGTCGTTTGGCATCAATAGCCGATGCAATAAATCCAAAGAGACAACGATTAAAACGGTACAAGGAGCAATTAGGGCCTCGAAGAAAAAGTTTCCATATGCGGAAATTTGGGTGCCGCTCATTAATTTCTCAGCCGCTCTCCCAGCGGATGAGAAAGAAAATCTACAGACCCTCAATGACCATATTGAGAGGAATATGGGTCACATTCCACTCTTGCCGGAGGGTCTGTTCGAGGTGGAGGACGATGAGGTCCATTGGACCCGGGAAACCGCGGCGGCTATGCTGGACCATTGGATCCGCTTTTTAAACTCCATCGCCCTCTAAGGCTACACAAAGAGGGGGGCGAGAGACCCAAGTCCTTCGTCGCACAAGATGTGGTCGTCCTAGCCAAAAATTTCCTTCTAACGGAACCACAGCATCGGTTACTCAGCAGAGGCTTATCATTTATACCATCTATAGATATCGAACGTGATCAGAAAACACAATTCCAATTTGACATACAAAATTACCATCGCAGATTAAAATTGGCTTTTTATTTCAGAAATTCACATAGGAGGGAACGGCCGCCTTTTGTCGCCCCTTCCATCTGGACACCGGCTACGACGGATATGCCGCCACAAGTCCAGCAGGTGATTGAAGAGGATCTGGTAACAATTAAAAAACATTTCATTCCGAAAAAAGAGAAATACAATTTAGCACCGGAAGAGGTGAAGGCGCTGCGGGATTTAATTTATGCCAAACACATTGTGATTAAGCCGGCCGACAAGGGGTCGGCAATGGTCGTGCTCGGACGGGACCAGTATATCATGGAAGCACAGAGACAATTAGACGATAAAAACTATTATAAAAAATTGGACAAACCCATATTTTGGGAAACAATGCCAAAAGTGGCTCAAATTGTTCGGGAATTAAAAAAGAAGAAATTCATCAATGGGAAACAATCACGCTATTTAATAGGGGAATCGGAACCGAGGGAACGTCGGTTTTATATTTTGCCAAAAATACATAAGGATCCTACCACATGGACTGTACCTTATGAAGTCCCTCCAGGCAGACCGATCGTCTCAGATTGCGGCAGTGACACGTATGCCACAGCAGAGTTTCTGGATTTCTATCTCACCCCGCTGTCCACAAGACACCCGTCGTATGTGCGAGATACGTACCAATTCGTAGACATGGTCAAAAAGATTAGGACAAAAACGGACTTCTTCTTCTTCACAATGGACGTAGAGAGCCTGTACACCAACATTCCGATCCAGGCGGGAATGGAGAGTGTGAGGAAGATCTTACAAAGATATCCGGATCCAAAACGACCGGATGTGGAATTACTACAGTTGCTAGAAATAAATCTGACGAGAAATGATTTTATCTTTAATGAAAATTATTATCTACAAATTAAAGGGACAGCTATGGGGAAGAAATTCGCCCCAGCGTATGCAAACATTTTTATGGCTATATGGGAAGAAGAGGTTTTTACAAAGTGTGATAAAAAACCAGACCGCTACATCCGTTACCTGGACGACATATTTGGAATTTGGACATATTCGGAGGAAGAATTTCACCAATTTGTGGATACTTTGAATGCACACAACAATTCGATACAGCTCAAGACGGAGGTCAACCGCCAATCGATTGACTTTTTGGATACCACCGTCTTCAAAGGGACAAAATTTCAACAAAATTATAAATTGGATATAAAAGTGCACTTCAAAATTACTGACACGCATGCATTGGTTCATAAAACCAGCTTTCATCCAACGCATATGTTTCGGGGAATCGTGAAGTCACAGATTTTGCGCTTTGCTCGGATATGCACAAAAAGGCAAAACTTTCACGAGGCGGTGACGATTTTGTTTAAGGTTTTACGGAAAAGAGGATATGGGAGGTCATTTCTCAGACGTTGCCTAAGGACATTTTTGGAGAGAAGAGAAGAAACAAAGGAGGACATTCTCCCCTTGATCACCTCATACTTCACAGTTGGGAATTTATTACACAAAAAAATAAAAGCAGATTTTGAGGGAAAATTGGGATGTGCTGCAGGAGGGCCAAATTTTAGAATCATATCGGCATATCGGCGGAACAAAAATTTAAAGGACTTACTTATTCGGGCAAGGTTACCGTCGTTGAAAATTAAAAAACCACAACCATTGAGCAAATATTTTATTAAACTCAAATTCGTCAGGAATGCAGTGGATAAAACAATCATTAAAATTGAACAAGGATTTAGTCCCAAATCAACCAACTGTGTCTATCTCATATTGTGCAAGAAGTGTGGACTGCAGTATGTCGGGGAAACTTCCAACACATTGATGACCCGCATCACACAACACAGATATAATGTGAACCACAAGAAAGATTTACACACACCACTGGTTCAGCATTTCTTGATCCATGGATTGGGAGCGTTGAGGGTAGCGGGATTACAAAGGAATATCCTGTGGACAGAGAGAGAGAGAAAGACCATGGAACGGCGATGGATATTCCGATTGGGGTCTAAAGTGCCAGGGGGATTGAATGTAGCGCACCATTAGGGAATACGGTTCGGATACCCTACCCTAAAGGCCACCCTAATCCTACAAACCCCTCCTCTCTCTTATCTGACTAAATTCTATCCATTCATAACCCACACCCCCTTACCTGTCTAACCCGAACCCTAGTCCTATCCTATCCTCATTTCCAACCCTAACCCTAACCACTTCCATCTTCCTGTCCCCAATTCCCAACCATTTCCTATCTTTCTATTTCACCCCCTTATCCAACACTATCCCCTTATCTTAACATTCTATCCACTTATCCTACCCTAACCCTAATCTTAACCACTCCCTTTTAATTCTTAATTTTTAATTCTTAACTCTATTATATCTCCTTATCCAAACCTAACTCCTAATCTTAACCACTCACATCCCTATCTAACTCTAGCCCTATCCTATCCCCATTTCCAACCCCTAATCTTAAACCCTAACCACTTCAAACCCTAACCACTTCAAACCCTAACCACTTCATTCCTATCCCTATCCCCATTTCCAACTTTAACCAACACTATCCCCTAATCCTAACCTTCTATCCCCTTATCCTACCCTAACCCTAATCTTAACCACTCCCTTTTAATTCTTAATTTTTAATTCATAACTCTATTATATCTCCTTATCCAAACCTAACTCCTAATCTTAACCACTCACATCCCTATCTAACTCTAGTCCTATCCTATCCCCATTTCCAACCCCTAATCTTAAACCCTAACCACTTCAAACCCTAACCACTTCATTCCTATCCCTATTTCCAACTTTAACCCTAGGGGGAACAAAGTTTATTACAATTACATCACAAAAAGTTAAAAAGACCCAAAAAAGCAAAACAATTGGTAAAATACATTAAAAAATATAAAACAGCATAAAAAGCCAAAAAAACTATACAATTATTAAAATGTTATTAAACGAGTTATAAGGTTAAAATATCAATACATGGACAAAGGTTCAATTGCAAGATGGCAATTATGCAGAAGGATTGGCAATTATGGGGTTAATTTAAAGTGGGTTTTACTTTGCACATATTCTTTTAAAAGATCTTTTTTAAAATAGGACCAAAAAACAACGGGTATAAAAGGGGAGGGCGTTTTCACTAGCTCAGTTTGGTTTGGGAGTTTGAACAGTCAACATCACTTATTTTTACAGTGCATTTATTAAATTCAGTGTGCCAGGACCTGAGGAAGGCTCCTTAGAGCCGAAACGTTGTCAAGGCACACCGTTTGGTCGACAAAAGTTGTTTTTTTTGGGGATTTTCTCTTTTTTTGTTTTTTGTTGTTATAATTAGAGATATATTACAAATTCATAACTGTTAATAAATAGCACGTCCAAAACATAAATTATTACATAAATAACAAAGGCGACTCTATAAAACTCAATTGAAAATACAAAAAAGAAAATTTGAACTAAGATGACTGGTGGAGAGTGGAAAGTGGTCCACTATGACCGGCGTGGCCAGCAGGCACGCCGCCAGGAATGGGGAAATGGAGACGGGAGATGGCGTAGGGGGATGGACCGTGCATCTCCCCCCCGATCCCGGAAGGGGAATTATTTCCCCTATACTGGGAGAGGGAGGGTTCGGTTCCCCTCACCTACCCAGCCAGTGCCTCCCCCACGCCCACCCCGTCAAAATTATCCCCCTTACCGCTCATATGCGGCAGTGGTACGCCAGGGCCGACCAGCCCCGACGAGACAGGGGTTCATGCCGTCAGTTGGGGACACCAACGTTAAGCGACAAGCGGCCACTCCTGAATTCAGGAAGTTGGCACAGAAATTTCTTGCTGTCATCAAGGTGGTTCACCACTTAAATAATGTTGATCGGAGTGGGGACAAACCGGAGCCTAGGATGATAGCTAGGATGGTTGAAGTCTTGTCATCCATGATAAGACCAGCCTTACCAAGGGCAAATACATTACAGTACGTGGTGGCCAACGCAAAAAACTGGGGCCACACGACGTGTCAAATTCTGGCAGAACACTATGAAGAAGTGTTGGGGGAACTATTGGATGATCTCACAGCCCTCCTCACGCCAGATTGGAAGGTAGCCTACGAGGTGGCAGTCCGTTGGGCTAGGAGGAGATTCAGCCATATTACACAGGAGGTTATTGATCATGCGGAAGCAATCATTGTAGAAAGAGCGGACTCCAGAGACGCGGATAGGGCGCCTGCTCCGCGACAACTCCTGCCGGTGGTGCAGCCGGCCCGGGCCCCTCGTCTGCCTCAAGCGAGTCAGACGATGGATACCCGGGACCAGGTTTTGCCCACCGCGGAGGACCCGCGGGAGCAGAGACAAGTCAAAAGACAGGGGACCAGGCCCAGTGGGGGGCTTAGGACAACGGTAGTGCCTGTACAGCCTCCTCCAACGGAGGAAGAGCTGGAGACACCGCGGTTGTCCAGGCGTACCCGGGGAGTGGTCCTCACTGAAGACAATATAGAGGAGGAACTGGGGTTACCTCAAATTGAGGACCCAGAGAACAGGGTAGTCCTGGAATCACAGGCGCGCACCTCCTCTCCTGTAGGTAGGGTAGTGCGTACACCGATTCCGTTGGGGTTCGATCACCTCTTTGATGGGTCCATGTCAGACCAGGAGGGGGAGACAAATTTGACCCTGGGCCCGGACCAGGTCCAAGTGCATAGGGAGGCGGAAGACGGTGAGATCTTCCAGGACTCCTCGGACCGGTTCGTAGAGCCGGAACCCCAACGTTTCTCGGTGACCGCACATCGCCATACCCAGAGACGCTTGATGGACTGGAATCTCACAGTTAAAAAGAAATGGCTTATTATCGGGGACTCGAATCTGACCAAGATTCCCGATTTTTTTAATGCAAACTTGCAGATTGACGCCTATCCGGGGGGTCATTTCCGCCATGGGCAAACGCTGATGGAAAAGACAGAGGCATCACCGGAATTGATTGTGGAAAAAATTGTTCTGTCGTTTGGCATCAATAGCCGATGCAATAAATCCAAAGAGACAACGATTAAAACGGTACAAGGAGCAATTAGGGCCTCGAAGAAAAAGTTTCCATATGCGGAAATTTGGGTGCCGCTCATTAATTTCTCAGCCGCTCTCCCAGCGGATGAGAAAGAAAATCTACAGACCCTCAATGACCATATTGAGAGGAATATGGGTCACATTCCACTCTTGCCGGAGGGTCTGTTCGAGGTGGAGGACGATGAGGTCCATTGGACCCGGGAAACCGCGGCGGCTATGCTGGACCATTGGATCCGCTTTTTAAACTCCATCGCCCTCTAAGGCTACACAAAGAGGGGGGCGAGAGACCCAAGTCCTTCGTCGCACAAGATGTGGTCGTCCTAGCCAAAAATTTCCTTCTAACGGAACCACAGCATCGGTTACTCAGCAGAGGCTTATCATTTATACCATCTATAGATATCGAACGTGATCAGAAAACACAATTCCAATTTGACATACAAAATTACCATCGCAGATTAAAATTGGCTTTTTATTTCAGAAATTCACATAGGAGGGAACGGCCGCCTTTTGTCGCCCCTTCCATCTGGACACCGGCTACGACGGATATGCCGCCACAAGTCCAGCAGGTGATTGAAGAGGATCTGGTAACAATTAAAAAACATTTCATTCCGAAAAAAGAGAAATACAATTTAGCACCGGAAGAGGTGAAGGCGCTGCGGGATTTAATTTATGCCAAACACATTGTGATTAAGCCGGCCGACAAGGGGTCGGCAATGGTCGTGCTCGGACGGGACCAGTATATCATGGAAGCACAGAGACAATTAGACGATAAAAACTATTATAAAAAATTGGACAAACCCATATTTTGGGAAACAATGCCAAAAGTGGCTCAAATTGTTCGGGAATTAAAAAAGAAGAAATTCATCAATGGGAAACAATCACGCTATTTAATAGGGGAATCGGAACCGAGGGAACGTCGGTTTTATATTTTGCCAAAAATACATAAGGATCCTACCACATGGACTGTACCTTATGAAGTCCCTCCAGGCAGACCGATCGTCTCAGATTGCGGCAGTGACACGTATGCCACAGCAGAGTTTCTGGATTTCTATCTCACCCCGCTGTCCACAAGACACCCGTCGTATGTGCGAGATACGTACCAATTCGTAGACATGGTCAAAAAGATTAGGACAAAAACGGACTTCTTCTTCTTCACAATGGACGTAGAGAGCCTGTACACCAACATTCCGATCCAGGCGGGAATGGAGAGTGTGAGGAAGATCTTACAAAGATATCCGGATCCAAAACGACCGGATGTGGAATTACTACAGTTGCTAGAAATAAATCTGACGAGAAATGATTTTATCTTTAATGAAAATTATTATCTACAAATTAAAGGGACAGCTATGGGGAAGAAATTCGCCCCAGCGTATGCAAACATTTTTATGGCTATATGGGAAGAAGAGGTTTTTACAAAGTGTGATAAAAAACCAGACCGCTACATCCGTTACCTGGACGACATATTTGGAATTTGGACATATTCGGAGGAAGAATTTCACCAATTTGTGGATACTTTGAATGCACACAACAATTCGATACAGCTCAAGACGGAGGTCAACCGCCAATCGATTGACTTTTTGGATACCACCGTCTTCAAAGGGACAAAATTTCAACAAAATTATAAATTGGATATAAAAGTGCACTTCAAAATTACTGACACGCATGCATTGGTTCATAAAACCAGCTTTCATCCAACGCATATGTTTCGGGGAATCGTGAAGTCACAGATTTTGCGCTTTGCTCGGATATGCACAAAAAGGCAAAACTTTCACGAGGCGGTGACGATTTTGTTTAAGGTTTTACGGAAAAGAGGATATGGGAGGTCATTTCTCAGACGTTGCCTAAGGACATTTTTGGAGAGAAGAGAAGAAACAAAGGAGGACATTCTCCCCTTGATCACCTCATACTTCACAGTTGGGAATTTATTACACAAAAAAATAAAAGCAGATTTTGAGGGAAAATTGGGATGTGCTGCAGGAGGGCCAAATTTTAGAATCATATCGGCATATCGGCGGAACAAAAATTTAAAGGACTTACTTATTCGGGCAAGGTTACCGTCGTTGAAAATTAAAAAACCACAACCATTGAGCAAATATTTTATTAAACTCAAATTCGTCAGGAATGCAGTGGATAAAACAATCATTAAAATTGAACAAGGATTTAGTCCCAAATCAACCAACTGTGTCTATCTCATATTGTGCAAGAAGTGTGGACTGCAGTATGTCGGGGAAACTTCCAACACATTGATGACCCGCATCACACAACACAGATATAATGTGAACCACAAGAAAGATTTACACACACCACTGGTTCAGCATTTCTTGATCCATGGATTGGGAGCGTTGAGGGTAGCGGGATTACAAAGGAATATCCTGTGGACAGAGAGAGAGAGAAAGACCATGGAACGGCGATGGATATTCCGATTGGGGTCTAAAGTGCCAGGGGGATTGAATGTAGCGCACCATTAGGGAATACGGTTCGGATACCCTACCCTAAAGGCCACCCTAATCCTACAAACCCCTCCTCTCTCTTATCTGACTAAATTCTATCCATTCATAACCCACACCCCCTTACCTGTCTAACCCGAACCCTAGTCCTATCCTATCCCCATTTCCAACCCTAACCCTAACCACTTCCATCTTCCTGTCCCCAATTCCCAACCATTTCCTATCTTTCTATTTCACCCCCTTATCCAACACTATCCCCTTATCTTAACATTCTATCCACTTATCCTACCCTAACCCTAATCTTAACCACTCCCTTTTAATTCTTAATTTTTAATTCTTAACTCTATTATATCTCCTTATCCAAACCTAACTCCTAATCTTAACCACTCACATCCCTATCTAACTCTAGCCCTATCCTATCCCCATTTCCAACCCCTAATCTTAAACCCTAACCACTTCAAACCCTAACCACTTCAAACCCTAACCACTTCATTCCTATCCCTATCCCCATTTCCAACTTTAACCAACACTATCCCCTAATCCTAACCTTCTATCCCCTTATCCTACCCTAACCCTAATCTTAACCACTCCCTTTTAATTCTTAATTTTTAATTCATAACTCTATTATATCTCCTTATCCAAACCTAACTCCTAATCTTAACCACTCACATCCCTATCTAACTCTAGTCCTATCCTATCCCCATTTCCAACCCCTAATCTTAAACCCTAACCACTTCAAACCCTAACCACTTCATTCCTATCCCTATTTCCAACTTTAACCCTAGGGGGAACAAAGTTTATTACAATTACATCACAAAAAGTTAAAAAGACCCAAAAAAGCAAAACAATTGGTAAAATACATTAAAAAATATAAAACAGCATAAAAAGCCAAAAAAACTATACAATTATTAAAATGTTATTAAACGAGTTATAAGGTTAAAATATCAATACATGGACAAAGGTTCAATTGCAAGATGGCAATTATGCAGAAGGATTGGCAATTATGGGGTTAATTTAAAGTGGGTTTTACTTTGCACATATTCTTTTAAAAGATCTTTTTTAAAATAGGACCAAAAAACAACGGGTATAAAAGGGGAGGGCGTTTTCACTAGCTCAGTTTGGTTTGGGAGTTTGAACAGTCAACATCACTTATTTTTACAGTGCATTTATTAAATTCAGTGTGCCAGGACCTGAGGAAGGCTCCTTAGAGCCGAAACGTTGTCAAGGCACACCGTTTGGTCGACAAAAGTTGTTTTTTTTGGGGATTTTCTCTTTTTTTGTTTTTTGTTGTTATAATTAGAGATATATTACAAATTCATAACTGTTAATAAATAGCACGTCCAAAACATAAATTATTACATAAATAACAAAGGCGACTCTATAAAACTCAATTGAAAATACAAAAAAGAAAATTTGAACTAAGATGACTGGTGGAGAGTGGAAAGTGGTCCACTATGACCGGCGTGGCCAGCAGGCACGCCGCCAGGAATGGGGAAATGGAGACGGGAGATGGCGTAGGGGGATGGACCGTGCATCTCCCCCCCGATCCCGGAAGGGGAATTATTTCCCCTATACTGGGAGAGGGAGGGTTCGGTTCCCCTCACCTACCCAGCCAGTGCCTCCCCCACGCCCACCCCGTCAAAATTATCCCCCTTACCGCTCATATGCGGCAGTGGTACGCCAGGGCCGACCAGCCCCGACGAGACAGGGGTTCATGCCGTCAGTTGGGGACACCAACGTTAAGCGACAAGCGGCCACTCCTGAATTCAGGAAGTTGGCACAGAAATTTCTTGCTGTCATCAAGGTGGTTCACCACTTAAATAATGTTGATCGGAGTGGGGACAAACCGGAGCCTAGGATGATAGCTAGGATGGTTGAAGTCTTGTCATCCATGATAAGACCAGCCTTACCAAGGGCAAATACATTACAGTACGTGGTGGCCAACGCAAAAAACTGGGGCCACACGACGTGTCAAATTCTGGCAGAACACTATGAAGAAGTGTTGGGGGAACTATTGGATGATCTCACAGCCCTCCTCACGCCAGATTGGAAGGTAGCCTACGAGGTGGCAGTCCGTTGGGCTAGGAGGAGATTCAGCCATATTACACAGGAGGTTATTGATCATGCGGAAGCAATCATTGTAGAAAGAGCGGACTCCAGAGACGCGGATAGGGCGCCTGCTCCGCGACAACTCCTGCCGGTGGTGCAGCCGGCCCGGGCCCCTCGTCTGCCTCAAGCGAGTCAGACGATGGATACCCGGGACCAGGTTTTGCCCACCGCGGAGGACCCGCGGGAGCAGAGACAAGTCAAAAGACAGGGGACCAGGCCCAGTGGGGGGCTTAGGACAACGGTAGTGCCTGTACAGCCTCCTCCAACGGAGGAAGAGCTGGAGACACCGCGGTTGTCCAGGCGTACCCGGGGAGTGGTCCTCACTGAAGACAATATAGAGGAGGAACTGGGGTTACCTCAAATTGAGGACCCAGAGAACAGGGTAGTCCTGGAATCACAGGCGCGCACCTCCTCTCCTGTAGGTAGGGTAGTGCGTACACCGATTCCGTTGGGGTTCGATCACCTCTTTGATGGGTCCATGTCAGACCAGGAGGGGGAGACAAATTTGACCCTGGGCCCGGACCAGGTCCAAGTGCATAGGGAGGCGGAAGACGGTGAGATCTTCCAGGACTCCTCGGACCGGTTCGTAGAGCCGGAACCCCAACGTTTCTCGGTGACCGCACATCGCCATACCCAGAGACGCTTGATGGACTGGAATCTCACAGTTAAAAAGAAATGGCTTATTATCGGGGACTCGAATCTGACCAAGATTCCCGATTTTTTTAATGCAAACTTGCAGATTGACGCCTATCCGGGGGGTCATTTCCGCCATGGGCAAACGCTGATGGAAAAGACAGAGGCATCACCGGAATTGATTGTGGAAAAAATTGTTCTGTCGTTTGGCATCAATAGCCGATGCAATAAATCCAAAGAGACAACGATTAAAACGGTACAAGGAGCAATTAGGGCCTCGAAGAAAAAGTTTCCATATGCGGAAATTTGGGTGCCGCTCATTAATTTCTCAGCCGCTCTCCCAGCGGATGAGAAAGAAAATCTACAGACCCTCAATGACCATATTGAGAGGAATATGGGTCACATTCCACTCTTGCCGGAGGGTCTGTTCGAGGTGGAGGACGATGAGGTCCATTGGACCCGGGAAACCGCGGCGGCTATGCTGGACCATTGGATCCGCTTTTTAAACTCCATCGCCCTCTAAGGCTACACAAAGAGGGGGGCGAGAGACCCAAGTCCTTCGTCGCACAAGATGTGGTCGTCCTAGCCAAAAATTTCCTTCTAACGGAACCACAGCATCGGTTACTCAGCAGAGGCTTATCATTTATACCATCTATAGATATCGAACGTGATCAGAAAACACAATTCCAATTTGACATACAAAATTACCATCGCAGATTAAAATTGGCTTTTTATTTCAGAAATTCACATAGGAGGGAACGGCCGCCTTTTGTCGCCCCTTCCATCTGGACACCGGCTACGACGGATATGCCGCCACAAGTCCAGCAGGTGATTGAAGAGGATCTGGTAACAATTAAAAAACATTTCATTCCGAAAAAAGAGAAATACAATTTAGCACCGGAAGAGGTGAAGGCGCTGCGGGATTTAATTTATGCCAAACACATTGTGATTAAGCCGGCCGACAAGGGGTCGGCAATGGTCGTGCTCGGACGGGACCAGTATATCATGGAAGCACAGAGACAATTAGACGATAAAAACTATTATAAAAAATTGGACAAACCCATATTTTGGGAAACAATGCCAAAAGTGGCTCAAATTGTTCGGGAATTAAAAAAGAAGAAATTCATCAATGGGAAACAATCACGCTATTTAATAGGGGAATCGGAACCGAGGGAACGTCGGTTTTATATTTTGCCAAAAATACATAAGGATCCTACCACATGGACTGTACCTTATGAAGTCCCTCCAGGCAGACCGATCGTCTCAGATTGCGGCAGTGACACGTATGCCACAGCAGAGTTTCTGGATTTCTATCTCACCCCGCTGTCCACAAGACACCCGTCGTATGTGCGAGATACGTACCAATTCGTAGACATGGTCAAAAAGATTAGGACAAAAACGGACTTCTTCTTCTTCACAATGGACGTAGAGAGCCTGTACACCAACATTCCGATCCAGGCGGGAATGGAGAGTGTGAGGAAGATCTTACAAAGATATCCGGATCCAAAACGACCGGATGTGGAATTACTACAGTTGCTAGAAATAAATCTGACGAGAAATGATTTTATCTTTAATGAAAATTATTATCTACAAATTAAAGGGACAGCTATGGGGAAGAAATTCGCCCCAGCGTATGCAAACATTTTTATGGCTATATGGGAAGAAGAGGTTTTTACAAAGTGTGATAAAAAACCAGACCGCTACATCCGTTACCTGGACGACATATTTGGAATTTGGACATATTCGGAGGAAGAATTTCACCAATTTGTGGATACTTTGAATGCACACAACAATTCGATACAGCTCAAGACGGAGGTCAACCGCCAATCGATTGACTTTTTGGATACCACCGTCTTCAAAGGGACAAAATTTCAACAAAATTATAAATTGGATATAAAAGTGCACTTCAAAATTACTGACACGCATGCATTGGTTCATAAAACCAGCTTTCATCCAACGCATATGTTTCGGGGAATCGTGAAGTCACAGATTTTGCGCTTTGCTCGGATATGCACAAAAAGGCAAAACTTTCACGAGGCGGTGACGATTTTGTTTAAGGTTTTACGGAAAAGAGGATATGGGAGGTCATTTCTCAGACGTTGCCTAAGGACATTTTTGGAGAGAAGAGAAGAAACAAAGGAGGACATTCTCCCCTTGATCACCTCATACTTCACAGTTGGGAATTTATTACACAAAAAAATAAAAGCAGATTTTGAGGGAAAATTGGGATGTGCTGCAGGAGGGCCAAATTTTAGAATCATATCGGCATATCGGCGGAACAAAAATTTAAAGGACTTACTTATTCGGGCAAGGTTACCGTCGTTGAAAATTAAAAAACCACAACCATTGAGCAAATATTTTATTAAACTCAAATTCGTCAGGAATGCAGTGGATAAAACAATCATTAAAATTGAACAAGGATTTAGTCCCAAATCAACCAACTGTGTCTATCTCATATTGTGCAAGAAGTGTGGACTGCAGTATGTCGGGGAAACTTCCAACACATTGATGACCCGCATCACACAACACAGATATAATGTGAACCACAAGAAAGATTTACACACACCACTGGTTCAGCATTTCTTGATCCATGGATTGGGAGCGTTGAGGGTAGCGGGATTACAAAGGAATATCCTGTGGACAGAGAGAGAGAGAAAGACCATGGAACGGCGATGGATATTCCGATTGGGGTCTAAAGTGCCAGGGGGATTGAATGTAGCGCACCATTAGGGAATACGGTTCGGATACCCTACCCTAAAGGCCACCCTAATCCTACAAACCCCTCCTCTCTCTTATCTGACTAAATTCTATCCATTCATAACCCACACCCCCTTACCTGTCTAACCCGAACCCTAGTCCTATCCTATCCCCATTTCCAACCCTAACCCTAACCACTTCCATCTTCCTGTCCCCAATTCCCAACCATTTCCTATCTTTCTATTTCACCCCCTTATCCAACACTATCCCCTTATCTTAACATTCTATCCACTTATCCTACCCTAACCCTAATCTTAACCACTCCCTTTTAATTCTTAATTTTTAATTCTTAACTCTATTATATCTCCTTATCCAAACCTAACTCCTAATCTTAACCACTCACATCCCTATCTAACTCTAGCCCTATCCTATCCCCATTTCCAACCCCTAATCTTAAACCCTAACCACTTCAAACCCTAACCACTTCAAACCCTAACCACTTCATTCCTATCCCTATCCCCATTTCCAACTTTAACCAACACTATCCCCTAATCCTAACCTTCTATCCCCTTATCCTACCCTAACCCTAATCTTAACCACTCCCTTTTAATTCTTAATTTTTAATTCATAACTCTATTATATCTCCTTATCCAAACCTAACTCCTAATCTTAACCACTCACATCCCTATCTAACTCTAGTCCTATCCTATCCCCATTTCCAACCCCTAATCTTAAACCCTAACCACTTCAAACCCTAACCACTTCATTCCTATCCCTATTTCCAACTTTAACCCTAGGGGGAACAAAGTTTATTACAATTACATCACAAAAAGTTAAAAAGACCCAAAAAAGCAAAACAATTGGTAAAATACATTAAAAAATATAAAACAGCATAAAAAGCCAAAAAAACTATACAATTATTAAAATGTTATTAAACGAGTTATAAGGTTAAAATATCAATACATGGACAAAGGTTCAATTGCAAGATGGCAATTATGCAGAAGGATTGGCAATTATGGGGTTAATTTAAAGTGGGTTTTACTTTGCACATATTCTTTTAAAAGATCTTTTTTAAAATAGGACCAAAAAACAACGGGTATAAAAGGGGAGGGCGTTTTCACTAGCTCAGTTTGGTTTGGGAGTTTGAACAGTCAACATCACTTATTTTTACAGTGCATTTATTAAATTCAGTGTGCCAGGACCTGAGGAAGGCTCCTTAGAGCCGAAACGTTGTCAAGGCACACCGTTTGGTCGACAAAAGTTGTTTTTTTTGGGGATTTTCTCTTTTTTTGTTTTTTGTTGTTATAATTAGAGATATATTACAAATTCATAACTGTTAATAAATAGCACGTCCAAAACATAAATTATTACATAAATAACAAAGGCGACTCTATAAAACTCAATTGAAAATACAAAAAAGAAAATTTGAACTAAGATGACTGGTGGAGAGTGGAAAGTGGTCCACTATGACCGGCGTGGCCAGCAGGCACGCCGCCAGGAATGGGGAAATGGAGACGGGAGATGGCGTAGGGGGATGGACCGTGCATCTCCCCCCCGATCCCGGAAGGGGAATTATTTCCCCTATACTGGGAGAGGGAGGGTTCGGTTCCCCTCACCTACCCAGCCAGTGCCTCCCCCACGCCCACCCCGTCAAAATTATCCCCCTTACCGCTCATATGCGGCAGTGGTACGCCAGGGCCGACCAGCCCCGACGAGACAGGGGTTCATGCCGTCAGTTGGGGACACCAACGTTAAGCGACAAGCGGCCACTCCTGAATTCAGGAAGTTGGCACAGAAATTTCTTGCTGTCATCAAGGTGGTTCACCACTTAAATAATGTTGATCGGAGTGGGGACAAACCGGAGCCTAGGATGATAGCTAGGATGGTTGAAGTCTTGTCATCCATGATAAGACCAGCCTTACCAAGGGCAAATACATTACAGTACGTGGTGGCCAACGCAAAAAACTGGGGCCACACGACGTGTCAAATTCTGGCAGAACACTATGAAGAAGTGTTGGGGGAACTATTGGATGATCTCACAGCCCTCCTCACGCCAGATTGGAAGGTAGCCTACGAGGTGGCAGTCCGTTGGGCTAGGAGGAGATTCAGCCATATTACACAGGAGGTTATTGATCATGCGGAAGCAATCATTGTAGAAAGAGCGGACTCCAGAGACGCGGATAGGGCGCCTGCTCCGCGACAACTCCTGCCGGTGGTGCAGCCGGCCCGGGCCCCTCGTCTGCCTCAAGCGAGTCAGACGATGGATACCCGGGACCAGGTTTTGCCCACCGCGGAGGACCCGCGGGAGCAGAGACAAGTCAAAAGACAGGGGACCAGGCCCAGTGGGGGGCTTAGGACAACGGTAGTGCCTGTACAGCCTCCTCCAACGGAGGAAGAGCTGGAGACACCGCGGTTGTCCAGGCGTACCCGGGGAGTGGTCCTCACTGAAGACAATATAGAGGAGGAACTGGGGTTACCTCAAATTGAGGACCCAGAGAACAGGGTAGTCCTGGAATCACAGGCGCGCACCTCCTCTCCTGTAGGTAGGGTAGTGCGTACACCGATTCCGTTGGGGTTCGATCACCTCTTTGATGGGTCCATGTCAGACCAGGAGGGGGAGACAAATTTGACCCTGGGCCCGGACCAGGTCCAAGTGCATAGGGAGGCGGAAGACGGTGAGATCTTCCAGGACTCCTCGGACCGGTTCGTAGAGCCGGAACCCCAACGTTTCTCGGTGACCGCACATCGCCATACCCAGAGACGCTTGATGGACTGGAATCTCACAGTTAAAAAGAAATGGCTTATTATCGGGGACTCGAATCTGACCAAGATTCCCGATTTTTTTAATGCAAACTTGCAGATTGACGCCTATCCGGGGGGTCATTTCCGCCATGGGCAAACGCTGATGGAAAAGACAGAGGCATCACCGGAATTGATTGTGGAAAAAATTGTTCTGTCGTTTGGCATCAATAGCCGATGCAATAAATCCAAAGAGACAACGATTAAAACGGTACAAGGAGCAATTAGGGCCTCGAAGAAAAAGTTTCCATATGCGGAAATTTGGGTGCCGCTCATTAATTTCTCAGCCGCTCTCCCAGCGGATGAGAAAGAAAATCTACAGACCCTCAATGACCATATTGAGAGGAATATGGGTCACATTCCACTCTTGCCGGAGGGTCTGTTCGAGGTGGAGGACGATGAGGTCCATTGGACCCGGGAAACCGCGGCGGCTATGCTGGACCATTGGATCCGCTTTTTAAACTCCATCGCCCTCTAAGGCTACACAAAGAGGGGGGCGAGAGACCCAAGTCCTTCGTCGCACAAGATGTGGTCGTCCTAGCCAAAAATTTCCTTCTAACGGAACCACAGCATCGGTTACTCAGCAGAGGCTTATCATTTATACCATCTATAGATATCGAACGTGATCAGAAAACACAATTCCAATTTGACATACAAAATTACCATCGCAGATTAAAATTGGCTTTTTATTTCAGAAATTCACATAGGAGGGAACGGCCGCCTTTTGTCGCCCCTTCCATCTGGACACCGGCTACGACGGATATGCCGCCACAAGTCCAGCAGGTGATTGAAGAGGATCTGGTAACAATTAAAAAACATTTCATTCCGAAAAAAGAGAAATACAATTTAGCACCGGAAGAGGTGAAGGCGCTGCGGGATTTAATTTATGCCAAACACATTGTGATTAAGCCGGCCGACAAGGGGTCGGCAATGGTCGTGCTCGGACGGGACCAGTATATCATGGAAGCACAGAGACAATTAGACGATAAAAACTATTATAAAAAATTGGACAAACCCATATTTTGGGAAACAATGCCAAAAGTGGCTCAAATTGTTCGGGAATTAAAAAAGAAGAAATTCATCAATGGGAAACAATCACGCTATTTAATAGGGGAATCGGAACCGAGGGAACGTCGGTTTTATATTTTGCCAAAAATACATAAGGATCCTACCACATGGACTGTACCTTATGAAGTCCCTCCAGGCAGACCGATCGTCTCAGATTGCGGCAGTGACACGTATGCCACAGCAGAGTTTCTGGATTTCTATCTCACCCCGCTGTCCACAAGACACCCGTCGTATGTGCGAGATACGTACCAATTCGTAGACATGGTCAAAAAGATTAGGACAAAAACGGACTTCTTCTTCTTCACAATGGACGTAGAGAGCCTGTACACCAACATTCCGATCCAGGCGGGAATGGAGAGTGTGAGGAAGATCTTACAAAGATATCCGGATCCAAAACGACCGGATGTGGAATTACTACAGTTGCTAGAAATAAATCTGACGAGAAATGATTTTATCTTTAATGAAAATTATTATCTACAAATTAAAGGGACAGCTATGGGGAAGAAATTCGCCCCAGCGTATGCAAACATTTTTATGGCTATATGGGAAGAAGAGGTTTTTACAAAGTGTGATAAAAAACCAGACCGCTACATCCGTTACCTGGACGACATATTTGGAATTTGGACATATTCGGAGGAAGAATTTCACCAATTTGTGGATACTTTGAATGCACACAACAATTCGATACAGCTCAAGACGGAGGTCAACCGCCAATCGATTGACTTTTTGGATACCACCGTCTTCAAAGGGACAAAATTTCAACAAAATTATAAATTGGATATAAAAGTGCACTTCAAAATTACTGACACGCATGCATTGGTTCATAAAACCAGCTTTCATCCAACGCATATGTTTCGGGGAATCGTGAAGTCACAGATTTTGCGCTTTGCTCGGATATGCACAAAAAGGCAAAACTTTCACGAGGCGGTGACGATTTTGTTTAAGGTTTTACGGAAAAGAGGATATGGGAGGTCATTTCTCAGACGTTGCCTAAGGACATTTTTGGAGAGAAGAGAAGAAACAAAGGAGGACATTCTCCCCTTGATCACCTCATACTTCACAGTTGGGAATTTATTACACAAAAAAATAAAAGCAGATTTTGAGGGAAAATTGGGATGTGCTGCAGGAGGGCCAAATTTTAGAATCATATCGGCATATCGGCGGAACAAAAATTTAAAGGACTTACTTATTCGGGCAAGGTTACCGTCGTTGAAAATTAAAAAACCACAACCATTGAGCAAATATTTTATTAAACTCAAATTCGTCAGGAATGCAGTGGATAAAACAATCATTAAAATTGAACAAGGATTTAGTCCCAAATCAACCAACTGTGTCTATCTCATATTGTGCAAGAAGTGTGGACTGCAGTATGTCGGGGAAACTTCCAACACATTGATGACCCGCATCACACAACACAGATATAATGTGAACCACAAGAAAGATTTACACACACCACTGGTTCAGCATTTCTTGATCCATGGATTGGGAGCGTTGAGGGTAGCGGGATTACAAAGGAATATCCTGTGGACAGAGAGAGAGAGAAAGACCATGGAACGGCGATGGATATTCCGATTGGGGTCTAAAGTGCCAGGGGGATTGAATGTAGCGCACCATTAGGGAATACGGTTCGGATACCCTACCCTAAAGGCCACCCTAATCCTACAAACCCCTCCTCTCTCTTATCTGACTAAATTCTATCCATTCATAACCCACACCCCCTTACCTGTCTAACCCGAACCCTAGTCCTATCCTATCCCCATTTCCAACCCTAACCCTAACCACTTCCATCTTCCTGTCCCCAATTCCCAACCATTTCCTATCTTTCTATTTCACCCCCTTATCCAACACTATCCCCTTATCTTAACATTCTATCCACTTATCCTACCCTAACCCTAATCTTAACCACTCCCTTTTAATTCTTAATTTTTAATTCTTAACTCTATTATATCTCCTTATCCAAACCTAACTCCTAATCTTAACCACTCACATCCCTATCTAACTCTAGCCCTATCCTATCCCCATTTCCAACCCCTAATCTTAAACCCTAACCACTTCAAACCCTAACCACTTCAAACCCTAACCACTTCATTCCTATCCCTATCCCCATTTCCAACTTTAACCAACACTATCCCCTAATCCTAACCTTCTATCCCCTTATCCTACCCTAACCCTAATCTTAACCACTCCCTTTTAATTCTTAATTTTTAATTCATAACTCTATTATATCTCCTTATCCAAACCTAACTCCTAATCTTAACCACTCACATCCCTATCTAACTCTAGTCCTATCCTATCCCCATTTCCAACCCCTAATCTTAAACCCTAACCACTTCAAACCCTAACCACTTCATTCCTATCCCTATTTCCAACTTTAACCCTAGGGGGAACAAAGTTTATTACAATTACATCACAAAAAGTTAAAAAGACCCAAAAAAGCAAAACAATTGGTAAAATACATTAAAAAATATAAAACAGCATAAAAAGCCAAAAAAACTATACAATTATTAAAATGTTATTAAACGAGTTATAAGGTTAAAATATCAATACATGGACAAAGGTTCAATTGCAAGATGGCAATTATGCAGAAGGATTGGCAATTATGGGGTTAATTTAAAGTGGGTTTTACTTTGCACATATTCTTTTAAAAGATCTTTTTTAAAATAGGACCAAAAAACAACGGGTATAAAAGGGGAGGGCGTTTTCACTAGCTCAGTTTGGTTTGGGAGTTTGAACAGTCAACATCACTTATTTTTACAGTGCATTTATTAAATTCAGTGTGCCAGGACCTGAGGAAGGCTCCTTAGAGCCGAAACGTTGTCAAGGCACACCGTTTGGTCGACAAAAGTTGTTTTTTTTGGGGATTTTCTCTTTTTTTGTTTTTTGTTGTTATAATTAGAGATATATTACAAATTCATAACTGTTAATAAATAGCACGTCCAAAACATAAATTATTACATAAATAACAAAGGCGACTCTATAAAACTCAATTGAAAATACAAAAAAGAAAATTTGAACTAAGATGACTGGTGGAGAGTGGAAAGTGGTCCACTATGACCGGCGTGGCCAGCAGGCACGCCGCCAGGAATGGGGAAATGGAGACGGGAGATGGCGTAGGGGGATGGACCGTGCATCTCCCCCCCGATCCCGGAAGGGGAATTATTTCCCCTATACTGGGAGAGGGAGGGTTCGGTTCCCCTCACCTAACCTTATTTATTTATTTATATCTATGCTAGGGTTAGGGGAGTGAAACCGAGCCTCCCCCTCGGGGGAAGAGCGCCCCCGAGAGGAAGAAAATGCACTGTCCATCCCCCAAGCTCCACACTATGCATCCGCCCGGCCACAACTCTGAGACGCGGTTTTAGTTCCGTTTAATAAATTATTTATTCTATAGGGAACCAGTATCAATGACCGTGATCCTGACTTGTCGACAGAAGACGATGCACTCATAAGGATAAAAGTGCCTTCCGGTCCAACCTATTTTTTAGTTGACCAAAAGGACTGGGCCTCATTACAGAAATTGAGAAAACCCAGAGGATTCAAGGGCCTTGACTGGCATTATTTCCAAAGGAATTAGATCCATCCATCCATACTGTTCAATAGCTTTCAAAAGACAGAACTAAGACACTTGGCTCAATAAGACAAGGCCCGGAATTTTGGTGTCTGTGTTACTGTCAATTTGAGAACTGTCCTGTTGAAGTCACCGTCACAATAGATAGCAAAAAGGATTTTTTTAAGACACTGTACATTTCAAGGGTGGTCTGAGCATCCACAATCGCATTGAACTAAAGTCAAGACCTGTGAGAGGAAGAGAAAGGGATTCACTGGGGCAAAAATTACAAAAAGAATTGCCCAGATCTCTCTAAAGAAACCTTCTGAAATTGGACGAAGCAGTCATGGAATCAGGCTGCAGAGATGAGGCACTCACACCTCCTGTATTGAAAACCATTTCGTGGGAAAAGAAGCAAAAAAAGTCGTCTGCACAACAATGAGCTCTTAAGTTTGCATTTCATGGTGGAAAGAAAGACTTAAGCCAGATGTGCTCCAAAAAGTATTTTTATTCCCCAAAGGTGTACTGTATTGACATTTATCGTGACAGGACCAGAGAAGACATCCTCTATTTGGACGCCACTGGCAGCATCATAAAGAAGGAAAAAATGCTCCCCACCATTCTATGTGTATGAGCTTGTTGTGAAGAATTCATTGAAAAACTCCTCACCCTTCCCTACTTGACTTGTGAACACACCACTGCCTCGGTCAAGTATTTTCTTGACACGTTTCAAGGATGTATGGACAGAGAGCGATGCAGGCACCAGTCATGCTTCTATTGTGCTAATGCAAGCACTGTGTCTTTCATTTATAAAGACCAATTTGAATAGCACCATTGAACATTACTACTCTATAGTTTGTGGAAAGGGGACATCCACAGATTTTGAAGTACCTATCCTACACTGTTGCTTGAGGCATTTGATGAAGAATGCCAAGGACATTTGCAGAAAATATTACTATTTTCATTAGTAATTTGAACAATGTCATCCATATTTGTTAACTGGTTGCTAATTTTATCAATAAATCTTATAAATATCTGTATGGTAACTAAGATTTTATATTTTGGTGTTGCAGTGCCAAACAACATTACCACCTTGCAATGCACGTGTTTGGACTTCTTACAACTGCAACAACATTACAAGGTTTAGATGACATGGTTTTAAGCGCTGCAGTTCTTTTCTCCAGTCCATGCAGTGGAGTAAATGTTGAAAAGCACTTTAAAAACCTTCAACTCCTGATGCAAGACAAAAAGCTTTTGGAGAAAAATATCAGCTTTGAAACCAAAACACCTGTTGAAGAGGACAGGTGACAGCTGAACCCAGAGCTCTGCAAAATGTATAGATTCCTCTGTCAGGAATAAATTGGTTGACTTCTAACGCGTTATAATTGTAGTTCTTCCACGAAAACGAACACGCATGGAACCTCAGAAGTAATAGGTGATTTTAAACACAGGTTCCTTCAGTTTGTACAGTAAACATCGCCTATTTGTGCATTGAATTTGGTGTGCCAACACCTGAGAAAGGGAAAATGTTGTCGAGGCACAGAGTTTGGCTGATTGGGGGATTTTTATTAGAAATATAAATTCATACCCATTAATATAGCACATCTAAAATAAAGTACATAAAAGGAGACTATACAATTGATAGGTAATTTAAAAATAAAAAAAAAAATAAAAGAATTTGAGACAGTAAACATACAACAGTTCAAACTTTGCTCAAAATGGCAATCGCGAAGCAGCAGCATTGACATCATATACAAGCGACAGTCCCCCCACGAGGACGGCAATTGTGCATTAAAACACCGCTAAAACACCATGTGAACACTCGAAAACTACTTTGCGCCACACTCAAATAGTAAAACGCCAAGCCATCGACGCCACTAAGTCAATTATCCATTTAGACGTCGAGTAAAGTTCAAACTTTGCTCAACAAAATGGCGACCACGTCGCAGCAGAGTCATATTCGAGCGACACTCCCGCCACGAGGACGGCAATTGTGCATTAAAACACCGCTAAAACACAATGTAAACACTCGAAAACTGCTTTGCGCCACACACGAAAATGGTAAAACGCCAAGCCATCGACGCCTCGAAGTCAATTATTCATTTGGGCGTCGAGTAAAGCTCAAACTTCGCTCAACAAAATGGCAACCACGTCGCAGCGGCGACGTCATATTCAAGCGACACTCAAGCAACGAGGACGACGGAAATTGTGCATTAAAACACTGCTAAAACACCACGGAAACACTCGAAAACTCCTTCGCGCCACACACGCCAAGTGTAAAACGCCAAGCCAGCGACGCCACGATGTCCTTTATTCATTTGGCCATCTAGTCAAGTTCAAACTTTGCTGAACAAAATGGCGACCACGCCACAGAAGCGGCGACGTCATATTCAAGCGACATCCTCGCCACGAGGACCACTGCAATTGTATGTTACAACACCGCTAAAACATTCGAAACGCCTTCACACCACTCACGCAATGTGTAAAACGCCAAGCCACGAAGCATATTATGCATCTGGCCGTCGAGTAAAGTTCAAACCTTGCGCTACAAAATGGCGACCCTGCATGTTCTCTCAGCTGTATAAGCACAAATTAACGCATGTCAAATCACTCACAAGAGGCTATCACACTCTGAGTGCGTGCCCGAGTCAAGCATGTCAAAAACACGCTCAAATAAGTCAAGACACAGCAAAAACAACGTTAATTGCTAGAGAGCATGAAGCAGCGTTCTTACCTTGGCTGGAACAGATGAAGGAGACATTAACGTCACTCGCCTCAGCCGGTTAAGCGATCCAAACCGGAAATAGATGTTTTGCATTAACCAATCAGCTTCGGGTGCGTACATTTTGGCGCCAAATGCGACCAATCAGGTGACCAAGTCCTAATTATTTCCGAGAACTGTCCATTTCTCGTGCTTGATTGAAGTCATTCACGTGATGCCGAAATCTGCTATTCTAGTGCTAGTACTAGGAAAGGTCGAATAGGTTTCCTTTGCATCACAGTTTTTATTTTTGAAATAACTGAATGGTTCAGGGTCACTACACACAATGAAAGTCTTTCATTCGAATGTTATATTTTCTAAGAAATTTAGAAAACAAATATTCCTCAAAAACTTTGGATTCTGCAGCTTTTGCCATAAATGTAGTACAATTTTTACATAGTTGTTTAATTAGTTTGCATAGATTCTCATGAGGCCACAATTTGGGTACAAGTGCATTAAGAGAAATGACAACTTCATAGTGTCAGCTTTGTTGGTCACAATGTAGGGAGAATCTGCGGCAAGCATTTTCATACAAACCGAACAAACTTGCATGCAGGTAATAACACTTACTTTTAAGTCAGACACGTCGGAAGCAGCAGCAGACGCACATTTATCACACCAAGTCATTTTAATTTCCAAAGCTTATTTGTTACATGACGGAAAAACTGGCAACACGCACACACTCGTGCAATCACCCAGCATTGCGGAATCATTGTTAACCCCATTAAACACTTTTTGGATTGAAAATGTCAGAGAGGTATTAATTTTTTTTTTTATTATTTTAAATCACTACGCATGCTACTTTGTGTTGAAAACAATCGGAGCTGGCACGCTGACATCCAATTATGTTAATGTTGCAACCTACATCGGCAGTGTGCAAGCACGCATGTTCTCAGGACAAAGGCTATTTCGGTGGGTGAGGCTCTCGAAAAGGAAAGGACAATACATTGGTGGACAATATGGAAAGGGGGGAAAAGGAATGCTGTGTGAAAGCGGCTTCAAGTAGCTGGCCATGCAGCTGCAAATTTTACCTCACCAGGCCACTAGAGGGAAGCAAAGTAACCTGCTCAAAACAACAGTCCACATTCCAATTTGTCTGCTAGATGACTTTGGGTGTGTTTTATCGGCTGTTCCAACCTGAGAGCGAGCGAGCGGTTTGACTTCTGCTTGTGGAGCTTTTCCTTCTCCCTCTTCACCTTGGGCATGATCTTAAGCTTCATGCTGCTTTTACGACAGGGACGCACCAACCCCTGGATGCACACACAATCACGTGTGGCACAACTCACACGCCAGGGTGTTTCGCAATCCTTACCTCCTCAGCACATTAGTGGACAGATCCAGTGGATGTCATGAAATACAGTTAAAATAGAGGTTATTTAATGGATATAGTCGTAAAAGACAACAGGTTTAATTTGAAGTTATGTTACTTTTAACACAACTTAAAATGTTTTAAAAAGAGGAGCATATAAAAGGCGGACAAGCCTCGAAGCCTCAGTTTGTTTTGGATTTCGGAGGGAGAACATCACCAAAGAGTATAGCTGCTTCGCTGTTGTTTTATTAAAAGTAAGTGTGCCACGACCTGAAGGCCCTTACAGGCCGAAACGTTGTCAGGGCACACGCATAATAGGCTGGTTATAGGTATTTTGTTTTGAATTGCAGATTTTTTTTTTTTTATTGACCTGTTTGGTTTCTTTCATTCTAATACATAAATTGATACCGAAACTAATAACAAAAATAAAAATTACTTAAATAGCCAAGGCGAACTCAAATAAAACAAACAAATACCATGGAAGGTGGGGGTTTGACAGAGGTCCGCTATGGGCGGGGCCGCCAGCCCACATACCCCAGGGATTATAACCAGGGTTATGGTAAGCAGAACCATGGGTGATGGACCGTGCACCATCCTTTCCCTCAGGAAGAGGGGGCAATGCCCCCAATTCCTGGTGGGGAAGAGTTCAGTTCCCCAAACCAACACGAAGTAGAAACTGTTAATCCATTGACAACTAAGCAAGTTACAGCTAAATTTCGGGCTTCTATTTTGAAATTTGGGGAAGGGGAGTTGTTCACAGTTTAATTTGAATGAGCTGAACAGAAATAGGAACGGTACAAATCCATTGACATACGTTACAGCAAAATTTGGAATTTCAGGCTTTTATTTACAAATTCCATCAAATTTCGGGAAGGGGAGTTCACAGCTTGGTTTGAGTGAGCTCAACACGTACAAGTACGAACAGTGCAAATCCACTGCAAATTAAGTTATGGCAAAAATACGAATTTCAGGCTTTTATTTTGAAATTGTCAAATTTGAGGAAGGGGAGTTGGTCACAGCTTGGTTTTAATGAGCTCACATAAGTAGCAAATAACAACGCAAAGTAACCTGCTCAAAACAAGTCCACATTCCAATTTGTCTGCTAGATGACTTTGGGTGTGTTTTATCGCCTGTTCCAACCTGAGAGCGAGCGAGCGGTTTGACTTCTGCTTGTGGAGCTGTTCCTTCTCCCTCTTCACCTTGGGCATGATCTTAAGCTTCATGCTGCTTTTACTACAGGGACGCACCAACCCCTGGATGCACACACAATCACGTGTGGCACAATGCACACCAAGGTGTTTCGCAATCCTTACCTCCTCAGCACAGTGCATTAGTGGACAGATCCAGTGGATGTCATGAAATGGTTTAAATACAGTTAAAATAGAGGTTATTTCATGGATATAGTAGTAAAAGACAACAGGGTTAATTTGAAGTTATGTTACTTTTAACAACTTAAAATGTTTTAAAAAGAGGAGCATATAAAAGGCGGACAAGCCTCAGTTTGTTTTGGATTTCGGAGAGAGAACATCAAAGAGTATAGCTGCTTCGCTGTTGTTTTATTAAAAGTAAGTGTGCCACGACCTGAAGGCCCTTACAGGCCGAAACGTTGTCAGGGCACACGCATAATAGGCTGTTATAGGTATTTTGTTTTGAATTGCAGATTTTTTTGTTTTATTGACTTGTTTGGTTTCTTTCATTCTAATACATAAATTGATACCGAAACTAATAAGAAACAACAAAAATAAAGATGACTTAAATAGCCAAGGCGAACTCAAATAAAACAAACAAATACCATGGAAGGTGGGGGTTTGACAGGTCCGCTATGGGCGGGGCCGCCAGCCCGCATACCCCAGGGATTATAACCAGGGTTATGGTAAGCAGAACCATGGGTGGATGGACCGTGCACCATCCTTTCCCTCAGGAAGAGGGGGCAATGCCCCCAATTCCTGGTGGGGAAGAGTTCAGTTCCCCAAACCAACACGAAGTAGAAACTGTAAATCCATTGACAACTTAGCAAGTTACAGCTAAATTTCGGACTTATATTTTGAAATTTGGGGAAGGGGAGTTGTTCAGTTTAATTTGAATGAGCTGAACAGAAATAGGAACGGTACAAATCCATTAAAATACGTTACAGCAAAATTTGGAATTTCAGGCTTTTATTTACAAATTCCATCAAATTTGGGGAAGGGGAGTTCACAGCTTGGTTTGAGTGAGCTCAACACGTGCAAGTACTAACAGTGCAAATCCACTGAAAATTAAGTTATGGCAAAAATACGAATTTCAGGCTTTTATTTTGAAATTGTCAAATTTCAGGAAGGGGAGTTGGTCACAGCTTGGTTTTAATGAGCTCACATAAGTAGGAACAGTGCAAATCCACTGAAAATAAAAAAGTTCTAGCTAAATTTGTAATTTCGGGCTTTTATTTTGAAATTTCGGGAAGCAGAGTTGTTCACAGGTTGGTTTGAATGAGCTGAACACTTACAAGTTTGGAAAGTGCAAATGGACATTTGTAATTTTAAAACAGGCCAAGTAAACAGCAGGTATAAAAAGTAATAACCTTTTCACTGACTCAGTTTGGTTTGGGAGTTAGTACATTAAACATCGCCGATTTGTGCATTGAATTTGGTGTGCCAAGACCTGAGAGGGAAAATGTTGAGGCACAAATAAAATTACATAGAGACTCTATACAGTTAATTGGAAATTAAAAATTAAGAATTTAAGACAGTAAACATACGACAGTTCAAACATTGCTCAAAATGGCAACCGCGTTGACATCATATACAAGCGACACTCCCGCCACGAGAACGACGGCAATTGTGCATTACAACGCCGCTAAAACAACAACACTCAAACTGCTTCGCGCCACACGCAAAGTGTAAAACGCCAAGCCAGCGACGCCATGTCGTCCATTATTCATTTGGCCGTCGAGTAAAGTTCAAACTTTGCTCAACAAAATGGCGACCACGTCGCAGCAGCGGCGACGTCATATTCAAGCGACACTCCCGCCACGAGGACGACGGTAATTGTGCATTACAACACCGCTAAAACACCACGTAAACACTCAAACTACTTCGCGCCACACACGCAAAGTGTAAAACGCCAAGCCAGCGACGCCATGTCGTCCATTACTCATTTGGCCGTCGAGTAAAGTTCAAACTTTGCTCAACAAAATGGCGACCACGTCGCAGCAGCGGCGACGTCATATTCAAGCGACACTCCCGCCACGAGGACGACGGTAATTGTGCATTACAACACCGCTAAAACACCACGTAAACACTCAAACTACTTCGCGCCACACACGCAAAGTGTAAAACGCCAAGCCAGCGACGCCATGTCGTCCTTTACTCATTTGGCCGTCGAGTAAAGTTCAAACTTTGCTCAACAAAATGGCGACCACGTCGCAGCAGCGGCGACGTCATATTCAAGCGACACTCGCCACGAGGACGATGGCAATTGTGCATTACAACACCGCTAAAACCACGAAAACGCTCGAGACTCATTCGCGCCACTCGCGCAAAGTGTAAAACCCCAAGCCAGCGACGCCACGAAGCCAATTATGCATTCGGGCGTCGAACAAAGTTCAAACTTTGCTAAACAATGACGAACGCGGAGCTGCCGCCGCGGTGACGTCATGTTTAAGCGAGAGTCCCGCCAGGAGGACGACGGCAATTGTACATTAAAACACCGCTAAAAAACAAAAAATGCATTCACCCCACTCACGCAAAGTATAAAAACACAAGCCAGCGACGCCACTAAGCCAATTATGCATCTGGGCGTCGAATAAAGTTCAAACCTTACGCTACAAAACGACGACCCCGCATGTTCACTCAGCTGTATAAGGACAAATTAACGCATGTCAAATCACTCACAAGACGCTATCACACTCCGAGTGCGTGCCGAGTTAAACATGTCAAAAACACGCTCAAATAAGTCAATACAAAGCAAAAACAACATTAATTGCTAGAGAGCGTGAAGCAGCGTGCTTACCTTGGCTGGAACAAATGAAGACGAAAGTAACGTCACTCGCCTCGCCCGTTTAAGCGATCCAAACCGGAAATAGATGTTTTGCATTAACCAATCATAGATGTGTTGCATTAACCAATCAGCTTAGTCTGGGTATATTTTGGCGCCAAATGCGACCAATCAGATGACCAAGTCCTAATGATGTCCTAGAACTGTCCATTTCTCGTGCTTGATTCAAGTCATTCCCGTGATGCCGAAATCTGCTGTACTAGTACTAGGAGGAAAGGTTGTCGAATAGGTTTCATTTGCATCACAGTTTTTATTTTTTAAATAACTCAATGGTTCAGGGTCACTACACACAATGGAAGTCTTTCATTCGAATGTTATATTTTCAAAAACATTTTGAAAACAAATATTCCCCAAAAAGTTTGGATTCTGCAGCGTTTGCCATAAATGTAGGACAATTTTTACATAGTTGTTGAATTAGTTTACATTGATTCTCATGAGGCCACAATTGGGGTATGAGTGCATTACTTTTCTATTTAGAAGTGGAGGTATTTTTCACTTTATTTGCACAATGCACTACAACAATCACTTAGTTTTCCAATACACTTTATTCCTTACTGGATGGATTCACAAACAACATACAGAACACACTGAGGCATTTGACACGCACGCCTGTCATGCAATAGTCCAGCTGAAAGCAGAGTTGTGTTGGGAAAAGAGGCAGAGTCTGTTTATGACAGAACACCTTTATAGCTCCTCACTCTAAACATTTGATTCATCAACAATTAAGAGAAATGACAACTTCATAGTGTCAGCTTTGTTGGTCACAATGTAGGGAGAATCTGCGACAAGCATTTTCATACAAACCGAACAAACTTGCATGCAGGTAATAAAACTTACTTTTAAGTCAGACACATCGGAAGCAGCAGCAGACGCACATTTATCACACCAAGTCATTTTAATTTCCAAAGCTTATTTGTTACATGACGGAACAACTGGCAACACGCACACACTCGTGCAAACACCCAGCATTGCGGAATCATTGTTAACCCATTAAATTACGTTCAAACAATCATTGATCAAATTAAATATACATGAGCTTTCTTTTTAAAACCCATATACACATTTCATTCATATGGCTTCAAATGGCTAACGTGGTTACCATGGTAAGACGTTGGCCCAGCGCATCAGTGGACACAGGAGCAGGAATGCCACAGCCATGGATCACATCGATGGGCGTGCATTTTTACATTATATATTTAATAGTTCATCACAAATAAAAATTCATATTCTTCAGCTAATTTGTCGTAAACGCGTGCACACGCACGTTTCCCCCATCAAGGAGTCTGTAAAGTGCGAGCCCAGACACAGTAAACTTGAAATGAACGCCACATTGCACACACCACTGGAGTGTGTCGCTCTACTTGGCACAACACCACAAAAGCCTTGAAGGCAAAAAGGCAGCAGCGCACACTGGATGCAGAAACAGCACCCGACGACAGTGGAGCTTGGCAATGCTCGACCGTGAGCGGAAACGAGCATGTTCCTGCACGCGCTATCATTTAGTATGCCCCTCACAGCAAGCATCAGCTTAGACTAAACATGCTTATGCAAACTACAAATTTCCCCATTTGGCCAACTTGATTTCTTCATTGATCCTATCGTGTTTATGAACGCACGGGGTGATGGTTGGGGGGACCTGGGGGATTGGACAGCAAACCCACGAGAGCAAGACGATAAGAACAATTGGGAACTACTGGCAAAGCAAACATTCACATTGGTGCATTACATCTCGAGTCAGCTGATCATGAACCACCCCCGTGACCTCTTTAGTGGAGGTCACGACAAGCCAAACAAAGTCAAAACCGCTTGAGCACCTTGCATGTGCACATCATTATCAGTATTATTATCAGTAGTATTATTAACAGCTCAACACACAAATACAGTCAATGTTTTTCTTTTCTGTTCAAGATTTCTGCACATCGGCTTCTGGTGCCATTGAAGGTTGCTTGGAGTAGAAACAAGGTGTCCCCGAAGTCTCATTTCAGTCTAAAGGTGGTTTCCATCGTGTCGTTTCTAAAAGATGTTCTGTACTCTGCTGCATGCGAGCAACGTGTAGACACTGTTTATGACAAAATGACAGAATTGTAGGCTCTTTCATTAGCACAGCAGGCCAGTGGAGGAGCAATGCAAGTGACCCCGCTTCCCAAAAAAAAATGCACAGTAAGGAAACGCAAAACAGCTAATCCTTGCCGCCTACGCCGCAGTCAGGACAGCGGGTGCCGGCAGATAAGAGCACGGCATCTCCTCACTCGCGGCGGTCAAGGTTAGGGGCCGGAAAATATCATCAGTTTGAGTTCGACTACTTTATCTGCTAAGGATAAGATAGGGTAGTTACGAACCCAGAGCTCTGCAAATGTATAGACTCCTCTGTCAGGAATAAATTGGTTGGTTTTGACACATTGTTGTGAACGCGAACACGCTTGGAACCACGGGAGTTAGGAGATTTTAAAACCCAGGTTCCTTTAGGACAAAGGCTATTTCGGTGGGTGAGGCTCTCAAAAAGGAAAGGAGAATAAATTGGTGGACAATATGGAAAGGGGGGAAAAGGAATGCTGTGTGAAAGAAAGCAGCTTCAAGTAGCTGGCCATGCAGCTGCAAATTTTACCTCACCAGGCCACGAGAGGGAAGCAAAGTAACCTGCTCAAAACAAGTCCACATTCCAATTTGTCTGCTAGATGACTTTGGGTGTGTTTTATCGCCTGTTCCAACCTGAGAGCGAGCGAGCGGTTTGACTTCTGCTTGTAGAGCTGTTCCTTCTCCCTCTTCACCTTGGCACGATCTTAAGCTTTATGCTGCTTTTACTGCTGGGACGCACCAACCCCTGGATGCACACACAATCACACGTGGCACAACGCACACAAGCACGCACGCCAGGGTGTTTCGCAATCCTTACCTCCTCAGCACAGTGCATTAGTGGACAGATGCAGTGGAGTTTGTGGAGCTCAGCACTCAGGCTGTTCAGGGTTAAGCGGAGCCCCTCTTCCTCAGGGAACTCGGACTGAGGAGGATGAGAAGAAAGGTGCGTGAGAGATCAGATGGCCAAAAAGTGGCAGCAGCTAGTGGCGAGAGAGGTTACCAGATGTTTTCCATCCAGAAGCAGGGTTGTCTCTGCCTGGACAACTTTGCTGCTGTTGACAATTTCCACGGCTGTGCTGCGACTCCAAAACTGAAAATTAACAACACTGGTTTGACTGATTTATCCAAAACCTACAAAACATGTATTTTTGGGAATTCAAGTCAAACATTTGGGGTTAGTGCTACATCAAAAGCAGAGTTGTGGCGCACTTTTCTTTTTAAATCCATGACATGTCAGACCACATGTTCTCTAGACTACAGTAAAGTAGTCCTGTAACATTAGTCGAGCCCTGCGCTCACTTTATCCGCGTACATCAGAATATGGTACAAAAATGGTATGAAATTCACACAACACACCGCACTGTAAAAGCTGTATCACGGGTACTTCGCACTGATGCACTCTGGGATGGTTTGGGGTTGACACGTAACAGCGTCCCCGCACATCTCATGTACAAATGTGCATTGAGCGGGTCCAACGGGCCGTCTGTAGTCCCGTCTGGACCCATCTGCCTACACCTGGTGTCCCTACCTCAGGGCTGGACAGCTTGGCCTCGGTCAGCACCGTGGCGCTGGCGTTGACGGCGTGTGCCAGCTCCTGCTCCACCAGCTTGTGGGTCTTGGCGGCCTCACGGATCCTGGGGAGGAGTGAAAACAGGAAGCGATGATATTTCAAGTGTTATAATGATGATAGGATAACAATACAGATTACAGGGATCGAAATTATATATAGTGCATATAGAGTTCTTATTAAGAAAAGAAAAAAACTAAATAACATTAAAAAACAGAAAAACTATAAACACTGTAAAACACAAAAACAAAACCAGTTAAAAGATAATAAGGTTAACATTTTGGTTAAAATTGTCTAAATACAGTTAAAATAGGTTATTTAATTATTATAGATAATAAAAGACAACAACATAGGGTTAATTTGAAGTTCTGTTACTTTTAACACAAGTTAAAATGTTGTAAAAAGAGCAGCATATAAAAGGCGGACAAGCCCTGTGGCCTCAGTTTTGTTTTGGATTTCGGAGGGTGAACATCATTAAGAGTGGAGCTGCTTTGCTGTTGTTTTATTTTTTTATTTTTTTATTTTTTTTAAAGTGTGCCACGACCTGAGGAAGGCCCTTACAGGACGAAACGTTGTCAGGGCACACGCATAATAGGTTGTTATAGGTTTTTTGGTTTGAATTACGGATGTTTTTTTTTTGTTTGTTTTATTGACTTTTATTTTATTTCTTTGATTCAAATACATTATAAATTAATAACGAAACTAATAAATAAGAAAGAACAAAAATCAAGATGACTTAAATAGCCAAGGCGAACTCAAATAAAAGAAGCAAACATCATGGAGGGTGGGGGTTGGACAGAGGTCCGCTATGGGCGGGGCCGCCAGCCCACATACCCCAGGGATTGGAACCAGGGTGACGGGAGGCGGAACCATGGGTGGATGAACCGTGCACCATCCTTTCCTACAGGAAGAGGGGGCAATGCGCCCAATTCCTGGTGGGGAAGAGTTCAGTTCCCCGAACCTAACCCTATGAGAGTGGTTCACAGGAAGGGAAGGTTAGGATTAGCTGGACAAGTAGAAATTGAAATGGTGCCAATCGGTTGAGAAATTAGGAAACTGTAGCTAAATTTGTAAACATTTTGAATTTCTGGCTTTTATTTTGAAAATTGGCAAAATGTAGGGAATGAGAGTGGTTCACAGGATGGCCAGAATGAGCTGAACACAGAAGTTGAAGCGGTGTGACGAGCTAAGAGACTTTTGTGAGGGCTCTCCATATATATAAGGGCTATACAAATAAGCTTAGACTTACCATTTACCTCCCTTTGTCATGCCTTCCTCTCTGCAGCCGAGCAGCTGCCGTGCCACACCGTGATGCTGATGCTGAGGACACTCTCCACCACATCTGTAGAAGCTCCTCAAGACACGGCGCCCCAGTCTGGCACGTCGCAGCTTCCGGATCAAGTAGAGATGTTACGCCTTCTTGAGCAGACGGGAAGGGTTTCGGCTCCAGGTGAGGTCCACGGAAAGGTGGACTACGAGGTCCGGTGGTGTACCTCGAGATACAAGTAACTCGACACGAGTTTTTTGCAAAATATGAGGCTTCATTCGGCCATTTTGCTTTGACTTGCCAGCGTCAATTTAACATAGGAGCGCTTTCTGGTGGCAGTAAACTCAATTCAACTCACTTCACAATCAGCACCACTTTAACAAATGGTGATCATCCATCCCTTCTCTTAACCGCTTATCCTCACCCGGGTAACGGGTGCGCTGGCGCCAATCTCAGCTGACTTCAAGAAGCTGAGTACACCAGAACCGGTTGCCAGCCAATCGCAGCAAATGGTGAACATTTCATAGATGTATAGATAGTATAGAAGAATATACTTGTTTTTCCCAAATAAATAAGTCGTTTTTTGTTTTTGTTTTTTTTTAAATACAGGGTCGACAGGAAGGAAATGCTGTTTTTCAGTAGCATACAGCACATAAAGCATTTAATCATACAATATATGTGAGGCCAAAAAGCTAAATTGCAAACAACTAATGATATACAAATTGTTCACACCAAATTTTAAATGGGATATTTTTTAATTCACTCTAAACAGTAAAAGTATCACAAATCACATTACATATTTGATTGATGCTGTCAGAGATGTAGTCAATGAACAGTATGGTATTATTCTAGATGTGGTGCATTGTATTGTTTAATAGAGCGATTGTTCTACTTTTTATTGCATTTGCAGCAGGATGGGTGAACTTTCTGACAATAAAAAAAAAAATAAAAAATATATAATGAAAATGTAAAACGTTGATACTACTGTATCTATGTATTAGTAGTGATCCTGTGTGCATGTACTCTAGAAGGTCTCTACTGTGGGGAACACTGGGTTTCCATACTGCTTTTAGAGCAGACATGCATCCTCTCAACAGTTTTTTTCCCCCTTTTCTCAGTTTCATTCTGCTCGTGGTGAACCTCCTTTTGCAGGTCATTGCAGGTGGTCCCATGAGAGCTGAGGAGGGAAAAAACAAAAACACAGTCCTCTGATTCTATGATGCCCTTGACCAAGGCACTGTGAATCGCCTGATCTTGCTCAAAGGATGCAACACTGTTTCTACGCTCCATCACTAACATCTCTCCTGCTTGTGTGGTGGTTGGTTCTCTGTGTTTTGTGTGCAAAAGAAATATATATACAGCGGAGTACAAACCTGATATGTCTGTGTAAACTCTCAGTCGTCCAGGTTATGGTAATCCACAAAGGTTGAATCAAGGCAACCGGACTGTTGTTGTTTGTTGACCAGGTTTCACTTTTCTTCCTAAAGGCTTTTTATGTTAAAGATTTTAGGTGTGGTCTCCCCTATTTATGCTTTGGTGGGTGTGTCCTCTGGGGGTGTTGTTGTTGCCCTGCTTGGTCAGTGAAACAACTGTCCTGCAAACCAATGAGCGGTTCACTCGTCTTGTGGCAAAACAGCTTGTTCGCGCCACTCTTCCAATGAGGCTACCTTTGGGGGGAGAGATGTCAGGACATTGTCATAGGCACACGATAGGTGATGCCTCAAACCGAATTTTTTTAGAGACGGCTTTTGCAGTTTGACATAGATGGTGTCTTTTACACCTCTTTCAAACCAGCGGTCCTCCCTTTCCAGAATTTGGACGTTTTGACTTTGAAGGAATTTTTCTCCAAATGCAAATTAAACATTGATTCTGGACCCGAAGAAGCCACTCTCCAATGTTGCGTCATGCGCCTGTGCAGCAGCTTCTTCGTCTCGCCAATGTAGAGGTCATTGCACTCCTCACTGCACTGCGTAAAACAACATCGCTGAGCTTGCTTCTCAACATTTTGTCCTTGGGGTGAACAAGCTTTTGTCCGAGTGTGTTCGTGGATTTTAAATGCATTCGTACGTTGTTTGGATACAACCTTCTGAGTGTCTGTGATAAACCAGGCATGTATGGGACTAGCACATTCTGCCTCCTTTTTTCCGTCTTCAGGCTCAGGTGTATTGGCTCTTCTCTTTGAATTGTGACCATGTTTGCCTTGGCCCCCCCAACAACGTCGCTGGCTGGCCTGACAACCAAACTGTGATTAGCGGCTCGTACATTGATGAAGAAGCCAGACACATTGACCACTGACACTTCAAACGTAAGTTGCGGTAATATGCTTCCATTCGGCACCAAGCGGTAGCCCTGCTGCTGAAATGCTGCACACCAGCATTGGGGCTCATTTAATTGTGGTTAAACAATTCTTGAAAAAAAACTCATGAAACAGGCCTCGACAAAAATGATGGTACCCTTCGTATTTGGTTGCAGAACCTTTTAAGGCAATCACTGCACTCAAACAATTTTTGTAACTTTAAGTGAGCCTTCTGCTATTCTCAGCAGGTATTTTGGCACACTGTGGAGCAAAATGCTCCAGTTGTCTCAGGTTTGAAGGGTGCTTTCTCCAGTCTGTGAACAAAGAGCTGATGTTCCAGTTTGTCTAATCTGTGCATAGGACATTTTCCCAGAAGCTTTGTGGCTTGTCAACATGCAGTTTGGTAAATTTCTGTCTCGCTTTTTTTATGATTTTCAACAGTGGTGTCCTCCTTGGACATCTCCCATGAAGTCTACTTTGGCTCAAACAACAACAGATGGTGCCATCTTGACCTTGGAGTTCACCTTAAATTTATTTGGTGGTTGTTCTGGGCTCTTTTATTACCTTTCATATTATCTGTCTCTTCAATTTTCCTCCTGCGGCTACATCCAGGGAGGTTGGATCTAAATAATATGTGTAACTGTAGTCACAGGACAAGCTGCTTAGAGATGGGGTCTTATAGCCTTTACCTTTAACAACATGGTTGTTTATGATTTCCTTTCTGATCTCCTTCGCTTCCTCTGGTCGATGTTTAGTGTAGTACACACCATGTCACCAAACAGCACAGTGATAACTTCTCACCCTTTAAATAGGCAGACTGACTGATTAAAAGTTTGAAGACAGTTGTGACGCTAATTAGAGGACACACCTTGTTTGAACTGGTCCCCATAATCAATTTATTTTCAATCGTTTATAGGGGTACCATAATTTTTTTTAGGCCTTGTATTTTAAAATAATTCACTTGAACCACAATTCAAAAGCACTGTCTGATTTTCATTGGTTCATTTTCATAACATTTGTATTTATTATTACTTGTGTCAAATTCAAGTTATCTGTGTGACCACTGTGGATTTTTAATTCATTAACAGTGGGGTATCAACTACTTTATCCACGTGTATACACCCATCCATTTTCTTTACCGCTTATCCACAGTTGGGTCGCGGGCTGCTGGAGCCTATCCCAGCTATCTTCGGGCGGGAGGCGGGGTACACCCCGAACCGGTCGCCAGCCAATCGCAGGGCACATAGAAACAAACAACCATTCGCACACACATTCACACCTACGGGCAATTTAGAGTCCTCAATCAACCTACCGCGCATTTTGGGACGCGGGAGGAAACCGGAGTGCCTGGAGAAAACCCACCCAGGCACAGGGAGAACATGTAAACTCCACACAGGCGGGGCCGGGATTGTATATACCGTGTGTATACAGTATATGGCAATTATCTACCAACTATTTTTGCTCACTTTCAACCTGTTTGAGCTATTTAAACCTATGACATTGTAATTATCCGGAACCATCAGTGTTATGGCCGTAGCAATTTAGTGTTAAGTGATTTCCGTAACGTCACTGATGGTGTAGTGGTACACTCGCCTGACTTTGGTCAATTCTGAAGTGGGTATATTTATCCTTATACTGTAACTTTTTTATTGATTTTTTTTACCCTGTATAAATACTATCGTTCACAGCACAATTTCTGACCTGGGATTGGGGATCAAAACAGGGTCACCCTCACAGATCTTGACACGCTTGGCTGATTTTGGCCCTGCGTCAAATCCTAAAAAAAAAAAGAATAATTGACTGTACGTTACTATAACGTTAGAGAGCAGCAGTGCAAAAATACATCCAAAACACACCCTGTCGTGGAAATGCTGTCTGGCCAGTAGGACACTTATCTGTCTCAGGGTGAAGAATCACAGTATGAGTGATGTCCGCTCCCTTTGAAATCTGCTCGCCCTTATCAAGTGCAATTCCTTCAAATGATGGTACAGTATCGACAGGTACTTTCTCTCTCTTTCTCCTCTGGAACAAATCAGTTGTCTCTACAGACCAAATTACAAAATCAGTCATCTTTAATATGGTACTTGAAATGGTAAGAAAATAACATGGTTAAAGTCCCTGTAAAGTGAAACTAAACACACCTCACTGAACTTTCTGCTGTCACTCAATCATTTGTATGTCCAGCATATGCTGACAATTCCCATATCCGCTTAAAGGCTTCGGCGGCTGGAATATACATGATCCCACTGAGGCATCGCGGGGCTTTTCCATGCCGAGGCGATAGCAGGCTTTCAATACGTAACCGTCTCGCTCTGTGTTGGTCCGTGTAACAGAGACCCGTCAGGGAAAGTTAACCGCTTATTCAACACACATACAGTACTTCCTGCTTGTTATCAACACACAATGCTTTGCATTTCAACATATTATGGTAGCCCGAATAACACAAAATACATAACAATTGGGAATTGAAATAACGAGGCCGAGCTGTTCTAAAAATTGTAGCATCCAGGGGAAGATGTGTTCTTCCAGTTTTAGGCAGTTTTTATATACCTGCACAGTGTCATGGTAAAAATGGGTCAAGTTGTCATAACTAAGTAACTCGCAATTGCACCGGATAGCCAATGATGGAATGAAGGCGCTCAGTACTTTATATAGTAGGGGAGAGCCACACCAAGTGCATACTTCGGCTTCGTTTTAGCCACACCCAAAAAATCCGGACAACTGAAATGGTCCAAGAGTTTCACGTTATACGCTGTATCGCAACGATTCAGTACTACATTGTTCTCGGTCTTTGCACATTTTCAATAATTCTCTTCAAACATATATCATGTATTTAGGAAAAAAGCAAGAACCTCGGAATTCACTTTACAGGGTCTTTAAAAAACATCTTGCAAATAGAAATGTTTTTTGAGCTATTACTTTTGGGTTCATATTTGTGTTGTAGCTCCTCTACTTGAAGCTGCAGTCGGATCTTATCGGACTGGGCCTATAAGAAGAAAACAAATATAGAGAATCAAACAAAGCATTTTTATGACAACAACAACAGAGATGCTTAGTTGTAATTTTGTTGTGTGTGTACTCAGGATGTAACTTGTTGAATGCTAAATGACCGGGGTCCAAATATCTGATGAAAAATGCAATGGATCACACTTTCTCCCTTTTCCAGCTGGACAGGAAAAATAAGTTTTACAAGCTTGAACACAGCCTTTGCGTAACATGTTTTGAGCTGAGGGGGAAAATGGAGTAGCTCATCTGTAAGGACTTGGGCTTGGAAGTCAGAGGGTCACGGGTCCGAGTCGCGCTGCGGACAAAAATGTAAAACTATTAACCAGTTGTTGGAGAGATGCTAATGTGCTTGCCGACTACTGTCGAGGTTCCAGAGGTGATGCCAGGTCACCTTACAATGTTCCAGACAGCAGGCTGGATGGACTGACTGGGAAAACCCACTCGAGTATCTGACACCCACAAGCAACAATGCGAGACCCTCAAGAAGCTGGAGGGTCTTGCGTATGCAGAGACCAGCACAGAGAAACATATGTGGTGCAAATCCTGTTCTGTCCCCTTGCATGCAGTGTGTGAGTGTGTTTCTCCTCATACCACACTAAGAGAAACTACTGTTTGGGTGAAAAACACACTCAACACACAACTGTAAATAGGATGCACATCGGCTGTCAAACTCCTGAAGTTTGCACACAACACCACAGTCATCGGTCTCATCAAAGACGGTGATGAGTCTGCGTATTGACAGGAAGTGGAGCTGCGGTGCGGCCGACACAACCTGAAGCTGAACATGCTCAAGACTGTAGAGATGATCGTGGACTTCAGGAGGCATCCTTCACCACGGCTGCGCCTCACGTTGTCCGACTGCCCTGTGTCAACTGTCGAGACCTTCAACTTCCTCAGAATTACAGTCTCTCTGGACCTGAAGTGGGACACCAATATCAACTCCCTCCTCAAGAAGGCCCAGCAGAGGATGCACTTCCTGCGGCTTTAGAGGAAGCACAGCCTGCCACAGGAGCTGTTGAGGCAGTTCTACACAGCAGTCATCGAATCAGTCCTGTGTTCTTCCATCACAGTCTGGTTTGGTGCTGCCACAAAGAAGCAACGAACAATCAAAACTGCTGAAAAAATTGTCGGTACCCCCTCCCCACCCTTGAGGACTTGCACGCTGCCAGAAGTAAGACAAGAGCATGCAAAATCCTCTTGGAACCTCCACATCCTGGTCACCTCTCTTCCAGCTCCTTCTCTTGGGTAGGCGCTATCGAACAATGCAAACTAGAACTAGCAGACATTCCAACAGCTTCTTCCCTCTTTCCATTAACTTCTTAAATAGTTGAAATACAATTCCAATGTAACATGCTGCTAATTTTTGTCTTGAGATTGTAGTCACTGTCGGGCCAATTATACATTATTCGTGCACTCACTAGTAGTCTCGTCACTACATTACTTAACATATCTGTTGTTGACCAATACTGGCCACTCGTGCTTGAGAAGTACCTGCACCATTTGCACAATTGACATTGTTCCAGATTATCACACAAGTAGTCACTTTAAACTGCATAAATGTATTGAAGTCTGCACCATTTGCACAATGGTCACTGCACCAGACTATTGTTGTATTAGTCATTTCAAACTGCTCTAAATTTGTAGGACTGGGCATCATTTGCACAATTGTCATAAATAAAAAAATTAAAATAATGTATCGGCATTAACACATTAATGGTAACCTTTTATTGCTCAGTGACTGTGTTTTTATTTCTCAAAAGTATTCTCTGTCAATTGACTGTCTGTTGTCGTACGGCTCCAACTACCAGACACAAATTCCTTGTGTGTTTTTGACATACTTGGCAAATAAAGATGATTCTGATAGTTTGTAAATAGCTGGTGTCAAATGTAAAACTGTTACACCGTTGACTATATTTAGCTAAACATCCCTTTTTCATTGTTGTTGTCTGTCTTTTGTAGAAGGAAAGCCTCACGGTTCCTACACGTTTGAGATTTCAAAATTCCAGACATTTTCCAGACGCTAATTTCCAGACTTCAAGAAAAAACAATAATTAGTGACATTAATCTCTGATTAAAATATATATTTTTTTCAATCTCTGATAATTGTACACATCAAAGGGCATTAACCAATTTATACCATGGTCTGTTGCCAACATAAAATACTGAAACGACTGTAGTGTATTTAAATAGTACCGAAATCAGAATTCCTTTGAGAGGACCGAGTGTTTTGAGATGAGTATTCAAGGCAAACATCTTTTCTTTGTATTGCTACATCAAAGGAATTCCTTCAGCCATTTGTATGTTTGTTAGGGTTTGCTTCCTTTGTCAGACAGTAACCTGTCCTGGGTTTACAACAGGGGTCCGGTCTTCAAAGAGAACTGTTTGGCATATTATAAGATAAGGTTACCATTTGTGTACCTGACCAGTCTGTTAGACGCCAGCAGGCGCGTGTGGGTATTTCACGGACACAGAGGGTCACCTTGCGGCCAGCAGAACACTCCAAATATGGTCATGTGGCGTGACCACATTCCGGGTAAACCCAGGGGCTGGGTTAATTCCACGCCCAGATAAGTAAACCTTTATAAACTGGCATCCAAGAGTTTCGGGGGCTTTTTCGTTGTCCTGGCTTTATAAGCAGCTGCTATGATACTAAGGCTTGTTCAATAAATCGAATTCGCCCAAAAGCCAAGTGTCTCGAAGTCTTCATTCATTCCTGCCCAACGGAAGCCGTTGTTCTCCGGGGGGGACCATCGACTCAGAACCACAGGTGAAAAAAATCCAGCACACGACCAAGTCACAATTTGATATTTTGTAGTCAAAATAGAACGTTTTATTCAAACAATTTATGTTCCCTTGCAACGCCTGAAGAGTCATTACAATCTCATAATGTTAAATGTTAAATAACCACAGATATGACAATTAAATCAGCTTGTATGATTACACACATATTTGCTATATTTATATGTGACGGTTGATGCAAGCTCTCAGGCTCTCTGTCGGTCTTCGTTGACTGGACAGCGGCATAAAATAGTCGCAGGGTATCATTCAAACATCAGCGGTCAAGTGTTCAGTTTGCATTTGTCACTTTTTGTGCCCGGAAGTGTCTCTGTGTTTTAATCACCGAGTTTGTTGTTTTCTTCACATTGATTTCATCCTTCACCTCCGCGAGTTGATTGAAATTTTACGGATTGAACCTTCATTAACTTGCTTCGGTCTCTTCATTTTCCCCTCAATTCCTCAGCAGCATGCCAGTCAAAGGTGTTGTGATCACCAGATAAAGTAAATGATTAAAATCACTCATTATCGTTTTAAATTCACTCATTTCTGTCCTCAGAGTGCTTCATTCACATTCACTTATCAGAAAATCTGACTGAGTCAGGTTGCTATGTTTGCTCAAATAATCTAACTACTAAGGATGCTGCGCATTCATTTGGAACAATGTAATGATTTTTTTTCACAGGAACTACTTGAGACGTTCAAAGGGTGTTTTTTTTTTTTTTATCAGCTGATAATGGACACGATCAGCTGATACCAATGGAATTTTCTGAGCCAATCAGAATCGATTATTCACCAAGACCATGGTATAATACTCTCAAACAAACATTGTAGCTGCACCCTAAAAAAAACAGGTCAATCTATATATTTTTTAAGATATTCATATTTTTTTTGTTTTAGAAAAAAGAGCTGTTGTAACATCCATCCATCCATCCGCTTCTCCTCACTAGGGTCACAGGCTGCTGTAGCCTATCCCAGCTATCTTCGGGCGGGAGGCGGGGTACACCCTGAACCAGTCGCCACCCAATCGCAGGGCACATAGAAACAAACAACCATTCGCACTCACATTCACACTTCGGGCAATTAGAGTCTTCAATCAACCTACCACGCATGTTTTGGGGATGTTGGAGGAAACCGGAGTGCCCGGAGAAAACCCACCCAGGCACGGGGAACGTCACCTCTCTGGCAGGGAAGGAGCCCGAGCCGGTGTGTGAGGTCGAGAAGTTCCGACTAGATATAGGTCCGACTCGCCTCCACGCACAGCTTGGGCTCTGGTACCAGTCCTCTCGAGAGGGGTTGGACTCTCTTCCACTCTGGAGTTGCCCAAGGTGAGAGGCGGTGTGGGTATACTTAATGCTCCCCGGTTCGGCGCCTGTACGTTGAGGTTCACCCTGGTGGACGAGAGGGTAGCCTCCTTCCGCCTTCGGTTGGGGGGAGGGGTCCTGACTGTTGTTTGTGCTTATGCACCAAACAGCAGTTCAGAATACCACCCTTTTTTGGAGTCCTTGGAGGGGGTGCTGGAGGGCCTTTTTGGCCTGTGGGACTCCCGAGGCAGCTGATGGGTACCGGCTGGCCAAGCGGAATGCAGCTTTGGTGGTCCCTGAAGCAAAAACTTGGGTATGGGAGGAGTTCGGTGAGGCCATGGAGAAAGACTTCCGGACGGCTTCTAGGAAATTCTGGTCCAACGTCCGGCGTCTCAGGAGGGGGAAGCAGTGCACCATCAACACGGTGTATAGTGGGGATGGGGCGCTGCTGACCTCGACTCGGGACGTTATGAGCCGGTGGGGAGAATACTTCGAAGACCTCCTCAATTCCACCGACACGCCTTCCCATGAGGGAGCAGAGTCTGGGTTCTCTGAGGCGGGCTCTCCTATCTCTGGGGTTGAGGTCACCGAGGTGGTTAAAAAGCTCCTCGGTGGCAAGACCCCGGGGGTGGATGAGATTCGCCCGGAGTTCCTCAAGGCTCTGGATGTTGTGGGGCTGTCCTGGTTGACACGCCTCTGCAACATCGTGTGGACATCGGGGACGGTGCCTCTGGATTGGCAGACTGGGGTGGTGGTCCCCCTTTTTAAGAAGGGGGACCGGAGGGTGTGTTCCAACTACAGGGGGAATCACACTCCTCAGCCTCCCTGGTGAGGTCTATTCAGGGGTGCTGGACAGGAGGGTCCGTCTGGAAGTTGAATCTCAGATTCAGGAGGAGCAGTGTGGTTTGCGTCCTGGCCGTGGAACAGTGGACCAGCTCTTCCCACTTGGCAGGGTCCTCGAGGGTGCATGGGACCGCATTCGACCGAGTCCCTCGGAGGGTCCTGTGGGGGGGTGCTTCTGGAGTATGGGGTAGTCAGAGTTTGGTCCGCGTATCCGGCAGTAAGTCGGACTCGTTTCCGGTGAGGGTTGGACTCCGCTAAGGCTGCCCTTTGTCACCGATTCTTTTCATAACTTTTATGGACAGAATTTCTAGGCGCAGCCGAGGCGTAGAGGGGGTCCGGTTTGGTGGCCTCAGTATTGTATCTCTGCTTTTTGCAGATGATGTGATTCTGTTGGCTTCATCAAGCAGTGACCTCCAAATCTCACTGGAGCATTTCGCAGCCGAGTGTGAAGCGGCTAGGATGAGAATCAGCACCTCAAAATCTGAGACCGTGGTCCTCAGTCGGAAAAGGGTGGCGTGCCCTCTCCGTGTCGGGGATGAGATCCTGCCCCACTTTCAAAAATGGTGAACATTTAATCAAAAAAAGAGAAGCTTCAAGCTGTTTAATCCCACTCCTAGTTGACGTTTATGGTCAAACTAAGCATAAAATCAACAGAATTGTACGTTGCCTTAGGAAAGTCCCCTAGCTAAATGCTAACAAATGAACGACCAAATGAATGGAAAATGCCACTGACATGCTTAACAGCATCGACAGTAGCAGTTTTAAGAAATTGAGATTTTAACGCATATGGTGGAAAAACACATATAGACAGATGATAGAACATTACTCACAGACATATATTCTTCATCCTCTACAAAAGCGACTCATATTACAGCAACTTACCAAGTGGTAGAACAGCAGAAGAAGAAGTCTATTCTTCTTCGTTTGTCTGCATGACTGTACTATACAGTAGTAACTCTTGGTGGCCAAGGCCGACACACTGATGGATGAAACATTAGATCATGAGGCCTGTACCTGTTTGAGAAGACGTTCCTTGGTGAAGAGTTTCCTTTCCAGATCCAGAGCTTTCTGGCTTTCTGACAAAGACTTCATCCTTTGCAGAGAAAGTTCAGCTCCTACACGTTCCACATCCTTACTGCACACATGGACAAGTGAAAAGATGCGCACAAACAGTTCAATAAAAGTCAAAGAATAAAAGAACCAAGCTCACCTGATTATAAATGTATTTCAGTCTCCTCATAAAAAGTTCAGGGAGATATTTTTTTTTTTTTCCATTTTGGGAAAAGTTTCCCAGTCTGCACAATGCCCTGTCTTGGCATGAATGCGCAGTGACGTCGTTTAGGCACGGGCTCAAAACAGAGCTCGTCTGCGATGGAACTCTTGATTTTAACTACTTGTAACTTCTTTTAATCAAGCTGTTGTTTTAATAATAGTGTAAAAAAAAAAATAATAATCGCAACTATTGTGCTAACTAGACGACTGACCTCCATCCTGATAAATTATGTGATGTTTATACAGATCTGCATGTCACACATCTGCAAAAGGGTTGTTCCAATTAAATATAGTGCACATATACACACCAGATCGGAATAGATTACGCCATATGTAAAACAATTGACCAGAGATCTTCAATCAGAATGATTTCAGTCAGAATGACAAAAAGTCCGCATGTAAACCCGGCTAATGTTTCAGCACTTTTTGTACAACTTGCTGTTTTCTAACAAGGAGCTGAATGGCAAAAACAGGTGTTTGATCAATGAATGGGCCAATACATTTTCTGGTGCAGTTAGAATTAGTATTTAAACAGTCCTTTTCATCACGCTGTTCACATTTTGACATCATGATACTAAGGGTGTATTCACATCTGGAAAGTTCTTTGATTCGCTTCCATCGGTCCAGACCAGAAGTGGACTTTTTCTTTTTAATTTGGTGGAGTTCACATTCACATTGTTCATTTTGCAAGCGAGTTATAATTTGGAAACAAAGCCACGCATGAGAGTGGGATTCGTCCACCTCCCTGGCATCACTGGTGTCACAGACGCGGAGGATTCGTCCACCGTTCCTGGCGTCTCCTCCGGCATCCCCGGCGTCTCCGACGCAATTACGTTCCAACAACCGGCTGCTGTTGCACCCGTCCTTTGAATTTACTTAATTTGAACATGTACATCAGTTGCACGTGATTAAGATGTGTTCAAATGACAATTTACCCCACCTCTCGGTCATTTGAACACATTTTATTCATGTGCCACCAATGTACATGTTCAAATTAGTACATTCAAAGGGCTCTTTTTTTTCAGTGCATGTGATGGAGTCCATCCATCCATCCATTATCTGAGCCGCTTCTCCTCACGCGGGTCGCGGGCGTGCTGGAGCCAATCCCAGCTGTCATCGGGCAGGAGGCGGGGTACACCCTGAACTGGTTGCCAGCCAATTGCAGGGCACATACAAATAACCATTCGCACTCACATTCACACCTACGGGCAATTTAGAGTCTCCAATTCATTCATGCATGTTTTTGGGATGTGGGAGGAAACCGAAAACCCACGCAGGCACGGAAAGAACATGCAAACTCCACACAGGCGGGGCCGGGGATTGAACCCGGGTCCTCCGAACTGTGAGGCTGACGCTCTAACTAACCAGTCGTCCACCGTGCCGCCTGTGATGGAGTCATAAGAAGCTATTATGAGGACAACAGGCAGCATAAATGATCACCTTGATCAATTAATAGGTGTCCTCACAAATAGCGATTCATTAAATACACTGGTTAACAAATTAATTCTGAGTCCTTGCCTCTATTACATTGTTGCAATCAAATGTTGCCGGGCATTAATTGTTCATGAGTGCTAATTGTTCATGTGTCTCTGACGTGCAGATTTATGATAACAGTTTACCAGCATCACCTCTAAGTGTCGTCAGAAACGTGCGTACGCCAGCCATGAAGTTGGCGTGAGGCAGCGCCCATTTACAGTGCTTTCACTCTTGATACATCTGAACTTTGCCGTGAAAAAGAACGTACGCCACGTTTTTGTGCGTACGCACCTTTTGTACATGAGGTCCCAGGTGTGTGAGGGCAGTGAAGACGCCGTCATCGGTTGACCGGTTGGACCGATATGCAAACTGGAAGGGGTCCAAGGAGGGGGGGGAGGGAGGACTTGATGTGGTGCTCGACTAGCTGCTCGAAGCACTTCATCAGGATGGGAGGGAGCGCTACAGGACGGTAGTCATTGAGGCAGGATAGTGACGACTTCTTCGGGACCGGGATGATGGTGGTGGCTTTGAAGCACGTGGGAACAACACCCTTACTCAAGGAGGTGTTAAAGATATCCATGAAAACATCTGTGAGTTCAGTTACACAGTCTCTCAGAACACGACCAGGTATGTCATCTGGGGCCGGGGCCTTCCGTGTGTTGATCCTGTCGAGTGATCTTTTCACGTTGTCCCGGGTCAGTGTCAGCATTTGGTCACCAGGAGGGGGTGGTGTCTTGTGTGCAGGGGTGCTGTTGTGTGCCTAAAAGCGAGAAAATAAGTAATTTAGCAGGAAGGTGGATGTGTCACAGGTCTGTGGTGAGGGTTTGTAGTCCGTAATGGTCTGAATACAACGCCACAAACTCCTGGTGTCACTGCTGTTACTGAAGCGGTGGGCAATCTTCCTGGAGTACTCCCTCTTGGCCTCCCTGATGCCACGGGACAAATTGGCCCTGGCTGTCCTCAGGCCTTCCTCTTCACCAGATCTAAAAGCCGCGTTGCGGACCTTCAGTAGTCTGTAGACCTCCCCCGACAGCCATGGCTTCTGATTAGCGCGGAAGGCGATGGACTTCGTGATACTGACATCATCCATGCACTTGCTGATGTACGGAGTAACAGTCTCTGTGTACTCCTCTAGGTCTGTGATGGAATTGTAGGTGGCAGCCTGTTTGAAGATGGTCCAGTCTGTTGTGACAAAACAGTCTTAAAGTGCCTCAAGGGACCCTTCTGGACACACTTGTGCATGTTTCCTAACCGGTTGTGAGACTGTAACCAGTGGTCTGTAAGCTGGCATTAACATAACAGTGAGACGGTCTGAGGCGCCGTTGTGGGGGAGGGGAAGGGCCTTGTCGGCCCCTCTCAGGGGGGGTAAAAACATTGTCCCCGTGTTGGAAAGTCAATGTTTGAGAAGAGTTTAGGAAACACAGGCTAGGGGTCAGCATTGTTAAAGTCCCCAGCTCGGATGAGGAAAGCATCTGGGTGGGCCGTCAGCTGTTCACTGATATGATGGTATAGCCCATTTAGCGCCTCACTCCTGTTATTGCTGGAGTTTGGATGAATATAGACTGAAGGGCAGTGAATTCCCTCGGTAAATAAAACTGCCGACACTTCAGAGCCATAAACTCCAGTAGCAGTGAGCAGTGTTGACTGACCAAGATAGCGTCCCGGCACCAGGCGTCATTGATGTAAACACACAGTCCGCCGCTGTGAGTCTTGCCTCCCACGAGAGTTCTGTCTGCTCGGTAGCATGCTACCCGGTCGAGCTGAATGGTGCTGTCTGGAACACTGCTGTTAAGCCATGTTTCCACAAACACAAAAACACAGCACTCTCCCACAGTTTTACAAGTAGAGCGGAGCAGTTGAATGTAATCCATCTTGTTGTCCAGAGAGCGTACACTGACTAACACGATGGCGGGAATAGCCGGCTTCTGTGGTTTAGCCGCTCCCCTAGCTCCGATACCTCCGCATTTGCCCCGTTTCTGCTTCCTCCTTCGCCGTCTGTGGCACCTCCATTCTGTGCGCAATGCAGGAGTGGGGGTCGGAGTTGTTGTAGGAACCTAGAGTGGAACGCAGTTCCATAACTCTTCAGTGAGAGTTTAACGAGCAGATGACGAGCAGAAGCTTACGACTGTATCTGTGTCTTGGAACATGAAGACGGACTAAAACACTTGGACGTATAAGACGTTTGTGTGGGATAGAGAGCAGCCGGTGCGTATGCACGCGCCGCCATCTTGTGCAACAAGTCTGTCAGCAACAGTCACATTACAGGCTTTAGTCTCCCATCAATCTTTGTGTAATACAGAAGATGATTAGAGAGGCCGCTTCTAAAAGACGGCTTCAACAATCTTTGACAATGATTAGGTGAGGTGAAATAGAGGATTATTGCAACGACCTTACGGAAAGAGGCTTTAACCTCTCTCCTCAAACCCTTACCTAATCTTAATCCAAAAAAATCAAGAAGAAGCTCGTTGAGGGAATGGCCGATCTGATCAATCGAATATTCCTTTTGAATTGGATCTCTATCATGTTTTGGATTTTCACATTTTGGACTGTTTTCATTTAATGCAGCCCTATGGGCGGCACAAAAGCCATAGCAAACTGTAGGCCGGTCCAAAGCCCAGATAAATGCAGAGGGTTGCGTCAGGAACGGCATCCGGCTTAAAACTTTGCCAAACAAATATGAGCGTTCATCCAAAGAATTCCATACAGGATTGGTCGTGGCCCGGGTTAACAACGTCCGCCACCTGCGCCCTGCAGGTTGACGGCAGGGCGTCAGCTACTGTGGGTCAAAGTCGAAGAAGAGGTGGAAAGCGGGTTCTTCGGCAGAAAGAGAAGAGGAAAGCACAGAGCCTAGAACTGAATGTAGGTACTTTGAATGTTGGGACTATGACAGGAAAATCTCAGGAGTTGGTTGACATGATGATTAGGAGAAAGGTTGATATATTGTGTGTCCAGGAGACCAGGTGCAAAGGCAGTAAGGCTAGAAGTTTAGGGGCAGGTTTTAAATTATTTTACCATGGAGTAGATGGGAAGAGAAATGGAGTCGGGGTTATTTTAAAAGAAGAGTTTTGTTGGAGGTGAAAAGAGTATCAGATGGAGTGATGAGGCTGAAACTTGAAATTGAGGGTGTTATGCATAATGTGATTTGTGGCTATGCCCTAGAGGTGAAAGAGAAATTCTGGAAGGAGCTAGACGAAGTAGTTCCGAGCATCCCAGACAGAGAGAGAGTCGTGATTGGTGCAGATTGTAATGGACATGTTTGTGAAGGAAATAGGGATGATGAAGAAGTGATGGGTAAGTACGGCATATAGGAAAGGAAGTTGGAGGGACAGATGGTGGTAGACTTTCCAAAAAGGATGCAAATGGCTGTAGTGAACACTTTTTCCCCAGAAGAGGCAGGAACATAAAGTGACCTACAAGACCGGAGGTAGAAGCACGCAGGTGGATTACATCATGTGCAGACGACGTAATCTGAAGGAGGTTACCGACAGTAAGGTAGTGGTAGGGGAGAGTGTGGCCAGACAGGATAGGATGGTGGTGTGTAAGATGACTGGGTGGTGGGGAGGAAGATTAGGAAGACAAAGGCAGAGCAGAGAACCTTGTGGTGGAAGCTGAGACTGGAAGAGTGTTGTGCATCTTTTCGGGAAGAGGTGAGACAGGCTCTCTGTGTACACAAGGAGCTTCCAGAAGACTGGACCACTGCAGCCAAGGTGATCAGAGAGGCAGGCAGGAGAGTACTTGGTGTATCTTCTGGCAGGAAAGGAGAGAAGGAGACTTGGTGGTGGAACCTCAAAGTACAGAAAATCATACAAGGAAATAGGTTAGCTAAGAAGAAGTGGGACACTGAGAGGACCGAGGAGAGGGGAAAGGAATACATTGAGATGCAACACAGGGCAAATGTAGAGGTGGCAAAGGCCAAACAAGAGGCAGATGATGACATGTATGGCAGGTTGGACACTAAAGAAGGAGAAAAGGATCGATACAGGCTGGCCAGACAGAGGGATAGGGATGGGAAGGATGTGCAGCAGGTTAGGGTGATTAAGGATAGCGATGGAAATATGTTGAGTGGTGCCAGTAGTGTGCTAGATAGATGGAAAGAATACTTTGAGGAGTTGATGAATGAGGAAAATGAGAGAAGGAATAGTAGAAGAGGCAACGATTAGTTAGGGGGAAGAAAGGAATTAAAGAGGATGAAAAATGGAAAGGCAGTTGGTTCTGATGACATTCCTGTGGAGGTATGGAAGCATCGAGGAGAGGTGGCTGTGGAGTTTTTGACCAGCTTGTTCAATAGAATTCTAGCGCGTGAGAAGATGCCTGAGGAATGGAGGAAATGTGTGCTGCTGCCCATTTTTAAGAAGAAGGGTGATGTGCAGAGCTGTGGTAACTATAGAGGAATAAAGTTGATGAGCCATACAATGAAGTTATGGGAAAGAGTAGTGGAGGCCAGACTCAGGACAGGTGTTTGCAGTGGTGAAGGGGGGGGTGTAATCACTTTTTCACACAGCGCCATGTAGGTTTGGATTTTTTTTCTCCCTTAATAATGTAAACCATTTAAAACTGCATTTTGTGCTTATTTGTGTTGTCTTTACTAATATTAAAATTTGTTTTGATGATGGGTACCATTTAAGTGTGACAAACATGCAAAAAAAATTAGAAATCAGGAAGGGGGCAAACACTTTCACACCACTGTAACTTCAGTCACTGTCAGTCTTTATTATTATACAAAGCTACGGTATGCCAATTACGTAAGACAGGCATCACCAACACGGTGCCCGCGGCAACCCTGTAAGTCGCCCTCACCGGTGCGATGCGGCTTAATTCTTTTGTGTTGCTATTCTTAAAAAAATAAAATCAAATAAAATAAAAAAAGAAGCGCCACTTAACAGTGTTCTGCAGCTAGCATTTTCTGTTGCTGTTGGAAATGACAGTATTTTAAAAAAAGAAAGAAATAAAATTCAGGGTTCAAAGGTCGTATTGTAGCGCGTGCCCAAACCGTAGCGTTCGTGGAGCTAGCAGGCAGAACGACGCTGAGATGATTTAACACCCCAAAAACATGGCAGACAAAAGAATGAAAACATAACTTTCACAGCGAATGGGAGGACAAGTTCTTTTTCATCACTGTGAAGAAATCCCACTCGTGTCTCATTTGTGGAGCGACTGTGGTGACGCCGAAGCGGCAGAATGTGGAGAGTCTTTTCCGAATGTGCGCCACAAGCTTCCATGCTAACTACCCACTGTGACCCACAATGACCTGATAAACTTAGTGAGTTGAAGGCAGCTTTGTGCAAACGGCAGTCTTTTTTCACTAGACCGGTCAAAAACGCCCTGAAAGTAACCAAAGCCTCATTTAGAGCTCCACTCTTCTTGATGATGAAAAATAAGGCATTTTCAGACGGGGAGGTTTTAAAAGACGCAATGACTATATTGTAATTGCAAAACAGTACTAAAGATGAGAACTATGAAACCGATGTAATCTCCACTTTCTCCGATGTCCAAATGGGGACAACTACAATCCTTAGAAGAGTGTCGGCTATGACTGGGAACTTGGCCAATCAGCTGGACTGTGATCTGGAAGTGAAACTGAACCATTTTAACTGTGAGCTGCAAGGCAAAGGTAAGACTGTTGCTGATATGATAAGTGCTCTAAATGCATTCAGAGCTCAGATGAACATTTTTCTCTGTGCATTTATAGAGACAAAAGGGGCTGTGCTGCACTTTGCTTCTGTGCAGATGGTGCTGAAAGACAATGCTTTTGGATCTGAGACTTTGGACAAAATTGTAGAAACGTACTCTCAAGTCATGAACAATAATGGTGCACATCATGCAGTGCCAGGCTTCCCACTAACAGAAAAAGAAACAGATGTTTTCAGGGGCAACATGGCAGTGCGATGACACAATTAAAAAAGTTGTTGGCCCCTGACGTAAGACTACACACTACATCATGCGTGATCCAGCGCTATGAATGGACAAGTTAGTGTAGAGGACCTTTGTTTGACTTTACATTTTATATTAATTGCTTTGTATTTATTTATTTCAGCAATTGTATTTTTGTAATTGAATTTTTAAAATGTATTATTTTTTAATTTATTATTATTTTTATTTATTTTATTTTACTTTAACCTCCGCAACGCCCCCCAAAGCCCCACAAATAGATTCCAGTCCTGTGGGAAACACTGCACCACAGAGTGTCATCGGCAGGTTGCAACAGAGCTACAGATACTGGATGAGTCAGAAAGGCACAGAAGTGGGTGACCTTGTAAATTTTCCTGGATCAAACACCTTTTGTGAATTTTGCCATACAGCTCCTTGTAAGAGAACAGCAAGTTGTGCAAAAAGTAATGAGTTAAAAACAAAACAAAAAGTCATGTTCAGTGGAACAGTTGGACATGCGAATTCAAAAGTTAAGACAAGGCAAAATTAACTTCACCTCTAAAGTTTCTACTGCATTTTAGGTTCATCCCGAGGGTTAGGGTTAGGGTTAACCCTAATTTCACTTGAAGGCAGATATCCCTAACTTTGTGTATGTATGATAGCAACACATGAAATGAAAAGTCCTAGCTTGTTAAAAAAATGGTTAACTATTTAATCTAATAATATAGTATTACTATGCCAATACTTAATGAAAAAGATTGTGGGGAAAAAAAGTGCTTTGACATACTGTAGATCTGACCTCCTGACCTGAACAGTTAATACAACATGCTCAAAGGAAATGGGAACCAGTTTGCTTATTACATTGCTTATCATCATCCAAAAATTAATTTTACTCACACTGCATCGTCGAGTTTCATTTTGAGCAGGTCAGTATAAAACGTTTCATCACGGCCATTACCAATTTCTGAAGGACTTGCATTACTCTCCTGGGTCTTCAACATTACCTACATACAAACATATTAACACAATTGTTTATCTTCCTTTAATATACAGTTCATTAGTTTACAAGCTACTACCCATTTAATGGAGGATGATGAGTAAATAAGAGGTGGTCTGTGCACTTTTATCTACCTTCTCATCCAAATTAAATGGGTTCTTCATTGACACATGAACCAACACACAACAAGGTTTTGTGTCATCCTGTTATCTGTTGAGCAACACGTAAAAATATAATGCTCCAAGCAATGTCTCCATGTTGTTAATATGTAATGTGTTAGCTCTGATTTGTAGGATAATGAAAATAAAGTCTTATAAACAAGCAAATAAACCCACAGCACAAAGCAACAGAGGCAGCCAAGTCTTGGCTTCACTTTGTAAATAGAATTAATGGACTACTTGCACCAGGTAACAGGCTCCAGCGCTCGAAGGATGGGGTCTTTAAGAAAATAGTGGAAGCAAATTTTGCTATTTTAGCAACTCCATCTGGTGCAAAAAGGCACACAGCAATGCTTATTTGAGCCACCCACCATTACATGGAAATAGAAGTACCCCTTACATGACATTTGCTAAATTTTCTGGCTGGTTTAAGTTTTTCTGTTTGTTCATTTTCCCACAGCTTGAATGGTGAAGGAAGTTAACAGAAACTCATTTGTCGATCACTAGCGAGATGTGAACTACCGGAATCTCTCGTGTATAATACCCCCCCCCCCCCCCCCCCCCCCCGCCCCCCCACACACACACACAAAATTGTCAAAAGTGAATAGTGCGCATTATATATACTGTAGGTATAGAGGAAAAAGGAACAAAAACCTCAATATATATATACTCAATATCATAAATGTATGCCACCATCTAGACGCAGGGGTGTCAAACTAATTTTTGTCTCGGGCCGCATTGTAGTTATTATTTCCCTCAGAGGGTACTGTCATGGGTGTGTTCTGGGGTCACTTTAAACCGCATACACTCCTTGAAGTCTCGGCGCCCTTTGCACCGGACTATTGCAATATTAGTCATTCGAACTGCTAGAGGACTCTGCATCTTTTGCACAATTGTCAAAAAATAATAATTACCAGTTGTCATTGTCATTACCAGACAACTATTAACCCTTTATTGCTCAGTGACCTTTTTTTGTCAATGTCTTTATGTCTCAAAAGTGTTCTCTGTCAATTGACTGTCTGTTGTCGTACTAGAGAGGCTCCAACTTCCGGAGACAAGTTCCTTGTGTGTTTTTTGGACATACTTGGCAAATAGAGATGATTCTGATTCTGGTTGTTGTCTTCCCCCTGTCTCGTAGACACCTGCTCCACACCTGTGCCTCATTCACCCTAATTAGCACTTCCATTTAACCGCGTGTCTCATTCTTTCTGGTCGCCAGTTCGCTGTACCTTGTCGTTGCGTTCCAGCATTCCTTGTTTCCACGTCACAGACTCACAGTAAGACAAGACCCTGTTCTGATTATCGACCTCGCCTTTTTGCCTCACGTTTTTGGAAACTGTTGCCTTTTTTGGATTGCCTGCCTTTATACCGACCTCTGCCCGTATATTAAACCGCTCTTTTTGAAACGGTCCATTTGTAGTGGAGTCGTGCATTATTGGGTCCTATCCTCTGTTCCGTTCATGACATGTAAATCATTACAAGTCTGAACCAACAAGAGGTTGTAATACAGTCCCTTGTGATGTAAACAAAAAATCATTAAGAGGCTAACTCTGAAACGTCGCGTCCCGTCTTTACATAGACATATCTTCACCAAACCTTATCCAATTACCACAATCTATACATAATTGGAAAGCATTTTTAATGCCTTTTCACAAAATGTATATAGCTCAAAAACACAGCCGTGCGACTTCCGATCGGTTTCATGCTGGAGGGCCACATGTAGGAAATGTCTGAACATACATATGAAATAGAAATAACAATATAATGTTCAGAAGATACATTTAAATACAGTACCTGCATTTTAACAAAAAGCTGTATATTAACAAAAAGGGCATATGGGCTTATAGTTCTAGGGTGTTCTGTGCTGTTGTAGTGGCCGGTTGTTTTGTCGTGTCGCTGTGGAGGAAACGGTTATTTATTACGTTGACCTCCTCTGTGTTTAGTGAACCCGACCTCAACTTCATGTAGGTATGAAACACAATTTCTACAAATCAACACTCACCTCAACCTTCTCCAGTCTCTGTATTTTATTCATCAAATTGTGTATCTCATCATTCTTCTCTGACAACATAGACTGGAGTCTGTCCAGTTGAGAGGGGTCAGCCCGTGAACATCGAAGCTGCATCAGAGTGGCAATGTGGACCTGAAAAACAATTTTGGCATGATATTTATTATGACATTGTGATATTTAGCTACACAAATGCATTGAATGAATTAGAAGTTTCCCAAACTCATTTGCCCACCCACCGCTTTAGCCAACCACTCTGTACAAATCACACCATTTTTTCACTCATAAGCACTGGTTTATAAGCCTCACATATGTATACAATATGAAAGACAACCACACATAGCACTTTGCATTTAGGCCAAAAAATTCTACTTTGGTCTCTCAAACTGCAAATAGGTAGTATTTCACCCCTTCTCAAATTCTTATACTCTTTTTTTTTGCATAGTTTCCCCACTTTAATGTTTAAGATTATCAAACAAATGTAAATAGACAAAGATAACCTTAGTAAACAAAAGAAAATTGTTTTAATGGTGATTTTACTCAAGAATTATTTTTTTTTAATCTAAAAAAATTATCCACAGCAACCCGGTCCTGTGTGAAAAACTGCCCCCTGAATTAATTACTGGTTGGGCGACCCTCAGGAGTAATGCTAGGTTCCCACCGGGTGAGAAAGATCGCATCGTCTCGCGTCCCTCGCTTGAGTTTGATCGCGGGAGTAAAAGAAATACACATTGAATGCGCATTTGCTTCATTAGCGCTGTAAACGCAGAAGAGGAGTGTCTCTCCGGGAGGCGAAGACAGCATCTCCCCTGCCATACACGAGCAGCAATAGACACCGATTTGACCTGTATTGTGGCTCTGTACTTGTTGTGGAAGTCCAAACGTCTTTGGAATGCCAAACGCCGCCGTCCACAACATTATCCAGAGGTGCACGCAGTTTGGTTAATTTCATCGCCTTCTCCAGGAGCTGCTTCTGAATGACTGTAGCATTCCCTTCAGGATTTTCTGGTAAAGAGCAGAATTCATGGTTCCATCAATCACAGCTTCCAATGGGCTTGCCACATGTGAGAGGGGCCAAGGGGGTCGGGTGCACTGTGAGCCAGGTGGTGGCCAAAGGCGGGGACGTCGGCGGTCCGATTCTTCGCTACATAAGCTCTCTCGAGGGATGTGGACTATCGCCTCTCTGACACACAAAGTTTTAAACAGCAAAAACAGCACTAAGCGATTCGGCAGGCACAAACAAGTTTATTCAGGGATAACAAACCATCGGTTGGCCTTGGCACGTGTTCGTTAGTGGCTACTAGCGGCTAGATAGCGGCTAGGTGGCTAACGGCTTCCGGACGGACCTCCAGAAGCTGTGCAATGACACAACGTCCATGGGGTAGCCCCCGAGGACAGCAACAAGCATGCGTAAAGGTTTACGCCCACAAAGGAGAATGGCTACTTACGGAAGCCGCATGGTTTTATGCACACACAAAAAGCTAACACTTTAGCTCAGAACTTGAAGCCCAGCTCAATGTGATCAACCAGGGTTCTCGGTTTGGAACCCTTATTCGTACCCCGCTGAGGACTATCATGGACTGCTACAGAGGGTGTCAGTCCTCGAAACAAAAATCCACCGTCTTGAAGTGTATGTGGATGCAAATTGACAATCGGGGAATTAAACCACTCTACCGATGTCTCAAAATGGTAAGGAGAAGTGTGCTAACAGACAGCCACTTAGTGCAACAAAGAGGTCGGATGTCCACTGTGTAGACAGTAAGGGATCACCCAGCAGCTCTCCCTGGAATTTACTGGGAGCAAAGCCCAAAGATATGGGACAACATCTAAAAGGGAGGACACAACACCAGCGGACTACCGAGGAATCCGGCTGGCCTGGGTTGCGTGCTGTTTCAACCCCGAGTGAGCGGCCGTGGACGGTCGTTACAGCAAAGGACAAGAAAAGAGGACGAGAGTCAATGCAAAACATTGACATCGGACTTACAAACAGATGGGAGCCACTTTTACAAGACGCTGGCCAAGAATGCTCATCCTCCACAATCACTGAAAGGTATGAAACTAAATCATACAAGAAAAAAGGTGGCACCCCAAACATTAATAGTTGTCAAGGGAGCTGTCAAGTATGTGAAACATTTTTGCAGTGAGAAGAACACCAAAGTACTGTGTTTTACCAACGACATGGTATCTGATAGCGCTAAAAAAATCCTGGAGATCACTAACGGGCACCCAACGTTAAAATCTGTCATGACACACAGGGTCCCTGGAAGCGGTCAAGCAGCAATCAGAAGCGAGATTTCCTTGATCTCCTAACAAAAGTGCAATGTTTGGATGCTGAGGTTTTTATTAGTGGATCTCTCCAACTTCTACAATTTGGAGATGAATGTTTCTCGAGGCTCAGTCAATTAAATAACTGAATTTCATTGACAATGTCTGCGTTTTTTGGGAGCACAGCCATCTTTACAAGGCAGACGGTTTCTGTCTAAATAGACAAGGGGTTAAGTTGTTGGCTGCCAACATTTTTTACTGTGTACGTCATTCAGCAGCCCGAAAGGAAAACACTGGCTTTGTTGACACGGCTGAAGGACAAAAAGATGCAGTTGTTCCCAAAATATCGGAGGAACAAGAGCTAAGGCGACGCGAGGCGCAGATGGATTTACCAGTGTCACTCAACCAATATGAAGAATGAAATGAGATGACGCAGCGCTTTCAATTTCCCACACCCCTCCCTGCCCCATTAGAGCAAAGCCCAATCCAAAACTCCCTCTCTACTAGCCTAAATGACAGGACAGGATGAAGGCTATTTATTGTCAATATTGGACTCCAGCCCACACCACGCCAGGATCTTCCTCCCATCCCCCTTCGCCTGAAACCACCGTCCACTAAGATGAGAAGGGCCCCTCCTCCACCCATGAAGAATCTTATCTGCAAATCTGACGGATATCTGTGTGGTCTTTTCCAGAATAAAGACCCCTATGGAGATCAAGCATTTTTCATCCCTGTAATTATAAGGGACAGAAAGTTGGTCAAACAAATATGGCACAAAAAAGTAGAACTACAAATTTAGTGAGGATAAAATGTGAGTCTATCAAACCATTGTCTCCAGTTGTCTCTGCGAGACTAGCTCTCTTTAATATCAGGTCACTGGATAATAAATCAATGTTGATTAATGACATCACAACCTATGATCTGGATTTTTTGTTACGAAATGAAACGTGGTTAACAGAAAGTGTCTGTAACACCATTTTCAATGAGGCAACACCAGCAAATTTTTATTTTATGAACAAGTGTCAAATAGTGAAAAACTATTGCTATTATTCTTAAGTCTTTATTTTAATGGAAAGAAATTATACTGGGTGATTTTAGCTCTTTTGAATCGCTCTTTTCTTAGTTAAAGGTCACCCAAAGGTTATTGCTTTAATAGTTTATAGATACAAGATACAATGGAACATTTATGGAGGCTTTTTCAGAACTGCTGTCAGTTATTTGTACTGACTACAACTATTTTGTCATAACGGGAGACTTTAACATTCATGTTGACAATAAGATGGAAAAAAAATCTAAAGAACTCTCTGCTATACTAGACACATTTGACTTCTCCCAACGTAAGAGTCCAACCCACACTAAAGGTCACATCTTAGACCTGGCCATCTCTAAGGATGTCTACTTCTGACCACTTTTGTGTATTTGTTTAATTACAGATTCTTCCAAAATTTAAGACAACCTTTTTGTCTATTAGGAAAACTATCAAAACTAAGACAATCTTGAGACGACGAGAACACCGTGGAGGAGCACAATGATGGTAACGATCTCTAAATCAAGAGTAGGAACGCATAACGTTAAGTGGAGAAAAACTAAACTCCAAATGAATTATGACCTCTACAGACAAAATTGTCTTTGTAATTTTAACCAAGATTTGGTCAGGGTTAGACCGCAACACTTTTCTGAAATCATCAGTAATGTCAACAATACTCGCACTGTTTGCTTGTGGTTGACTAGCTCACAACCCAACAATCATAGAGCTCCAGAACCCCCAACAGTAGATAAATGCAATTAATTTGGTTGCTATTTTAGTGAAGAAAATACAATCATCAGGTTAAATATCAGCACAAATCAGCAAAATGATAAAATGATACAACATCTGAAGCCACCCAGGAAAAACTCTTACCATGTCACAATTGGATAATGTTGACCAAAAAAGGTTCAACAGCTGAAACCATCAACAAGCTGTCTTGACTCAATACCATCTGACTTTTTCAAAGCTATTGTGAAGTCTGTGCTAGCTGATTTCAAGCAAATAATCAACTGCACACTTCAGTCAGGCGAGTTTCCTAAAGCTCTTCAAGTAGGTGCCATTAAGCCTCTTCTAAAAAATAGAACATTGGACGCTTCCATGTTAGCAAGCAATAGACTCATCTCCAATCTCCCTTTCATAGACAAGATTGTCGAGAAAGTTATTTTTAATCAACTCAGCAATTTCTTCAACTTAAATGGACTTTTTGACAAATTTCAAATCAGGTTTTCGAACTCATCACAGTACAGAATCTGCTCTTATCAAAGTGCTAAATGATATAAGGTTGAACACTGACTCGGGAAAGGTGTCAATACTGGTCTTGCTGGCTCTCAGTGCGGCTTTTGATACGGTAGATCGTATTATAGTGCTGAACAGGTTGGAAATGTGGGTAGGACTAAATGGAACAGTCCTGAAATGGTTCAGGTCCTACCTTGAGGAAAGGAGTTATTTTGTAACCATTGGAAGTGTTCAATCTCATCGAATGTCAATGACCAATTGGGTCCCTCAAGGGTCAGTTCTTGGACCCCTCCTGTTCAGCCTGTATATGCTACCCTTGGGTTAAATTCTTCAGAACTTTAATTTTGACTATCTTAGCTATGCAAATGACACACAGTTATCTTGCAGTGTCTCCAGATGACTACAGTTCAATTGAGGTGGTGTGTCACTGTCTCAAACAAATAACTGGATGAGCCAAAATATTCTTCAATTTCACCACAACAAAACTGAGATAATTGTTTTTGGCAATAAAGAGGATTGCTGTTAGTAAATACTTGGAGTCACACTCTTTAAAAACCAAAGACCAAGTCCGAAACCTTGGTGTTCTGATAGATTCCGACCTGACTTTCAACAGTCATATCAAATCAATTACTAAAACTGCCTTCTACCATCTGAAGAACATATCCAGAGTGAAGGCTTGCATGTGCCAAGCAGACCAGGAGAAGCTCATCCATGCTTTTATCTTACGACTGGACTCCCCAAAAAGAGCATTAAAAAGCTGCAGCTCATTCCGAATGCTGCAGCTCGGGTTCTGACCAGAACAAAGAGGCCCCAATTCTAAAATATATACACTTGCTCGCAGTCTGCTTTAGAATGGAATTTGAAATTCTGCTAATGGTCTATAAATCACGAAACGGTTTAGGTGCTGAATACATCAAATAAATGGTAATGCAATATAAACCCAGTAGGGCTTGAGATCGACAGACTCAGGTCAAATAGTGGAGCACAGAGTCCAAAGCAAACTTGGTAAAGCAGCATTTAGCTATTATGCTGCACACAAATGGAATAAGTTGCCAACAGTACTGATGTCAGCCCCAAGTGTGAATGTTTTCAAGTCCAGGTTAAAAACTTCTTGAACATTCACTTATTTGGGTTGACATATGAAGCGATATAGACTAAATTGTGCACATTTGTCATTAAGTCAACATGGTATGACGTGGTGTTTTTCCCCACATGCAGCATATACTGTATATTACAAATTACACAAAGAACAAAACTTGTAAAAAATATAATATTTATGGTTGAAAAAGGGACACAGGGCCTTATTGAAATTGTGAGCTGATACTGGAATACAGTCAGCAGAGATACATTTTAAGTCACAGTTTCATAAAAGCCAAGCAACGGCCAATCATCTGTCTGAACTGGCACACACGCGCACGCACGCACGCACGCACACACACACACACACACACACACACACACACACACACACACACACACAGTCACTTGAAGAACAGAAGACGACATCTGCTGGGGGTCTCAAACCCCTCATTGGTGGTTTGGCATTAATTGGCATAGTTATTGTGATTAAAATGTGTATTGAAGGTCCCACTGACAGTTGACACAATTTTGCACCTTACGAGACGTGAAAACTATGACGAGCTTCTTTGGTTACATACGATCGCCACTACGTCTGCTAATTTCACCTCCTACGGCATGAATGTTTGGTTTCTGTATGCCCGTCATGTGGCACGCTCCCAATCGTTCTGTTTGTTCTTTCATGCCGCATGGTGCCGCAAACCCACATTTTGTGCCTTCCCCACCTCCTAATACATCATCACTCTTACCTCGCACCATAGTTTCCTTTATTAGTCCAATGTACTTGCTGAAACAGGTTCTCCTCTCCCATATGTCAATGCGACCCAAAATTTTGATGGCTTTAAACCGCCACGAACAGGATGTGACACTCATCGTCAAACAACAAAAGATTAACAAAGCGGCAGGCCCAGACCTTGTGTCCCGATCCTTCCTCAAAGTCTGCGCGGACCAGCATCTGTGGTCATGAAATCCTTTGAACGCCTCGTGCTGGACCGCCTCAAGAGCGTCACAGGTTCCCTGCTGGACACCCTGCAGTTTGACTACCGAGCAAACAGGTCTGCGGATGATGCAGTCAACATGGGTCTGCACTTCATCCAAGAACACCTCGACAGTGTGGGGACCTACGCGAGGATCCTGTTCGTGGACTTCAGCTCTACGTTCAACACCATCATCCCTGAACTCCTTTCCTCCAAGCTTCTCCAGCTCAGCGTCTCACCTGCCAGTGGATTTACAGCTTTCTGACGGGCAGGACACAGCAGGTGAGGCTGTGGGAGGCCACCTCATCCACACGCAGCATCAGCACTGGGACACCCCAAGGTTGTGTCCTTTCTCCACTGCTCTTCTCTCTCTCTCCACGAACGACTGCATCGCAATGCACCCGGCTGTCAAACTCCTGAAGTTTGCAGATGACACCACTGTCATCGGCCTCATAAAAGACGGCTAATAGTTTGGATCCAACCGTAAAACTGTCACCAAACAAGGCCATGTTTTTTATAATTATTCCTGTTTAAAATGTGGTTATTTACTATACTTGTGATCCATCCAATCCTGAAGAGCAATAAATAAAAGAAAAAATGCCAAAACATACCAGAAAAGATCATTTGTCTCATTAGGCTACATAAAACTTGGTACCGTACCTTCATACGTTGCAACTGCTGTTTGTTGAAGGCATATTGTGTTTGAAGTGACTCGTACTGGACCTTCATGCTGATAAGCTTTTTCTCCATTTCAGCACGTTTATCCTCCAACTGAAATGCAAATCAAAAGCCAAAATATCCAAGACATAATTATGATGAATAAGAAATACAGTTTCTGACAAAAGTGAGTATGATCTCAAATTTTGTAAATATTTTATATTTTCATGGGACAGCACCAACAAACTAACACTTTGCTAAAATTTTAATATAATTAGTGTACAGCTTGTCTAACAGTGTACATTTACTGTCCCCTCAAAATAACTCGACACACAGCCATTAATGTATAAACTGTTGGCAACAAAAGTGAGCATAGATGAAAATGTCCAAAGTTTGTCAATATTCTGTGAGGCCACCATTATTTCGAAAGCACTGCCTTAATCCTCTACAGGCGTTAAACTCAAGGCCCAGGGGCCAGATTTGGCCCACGGCATCATTTTGGCCCATGAAAGCAAAATTTCAAATTGTCATGTGTAATAACTGACAAGATATAGCATGCAATTTTTTTTTTTTTTTTTTTTACAAGGAACTTGAACAACAGGTGTACAAACTATTTTCCTTGACTTTTGATTTGATTATTCCATCAATTTGTTGTGTATATGCAATAATATGATGAGGCAATTTAACATTTATATGGTTTCAGTCATAATGGTCTTCTGAGGTCTTCGTTTTTTATAACCCTTCGATATATACTGCAATGTGAAGAAATACATGATAACATCCTCGTGACGTGAAGACCATCACACATTTTTCTTTTCCCCCTCTATGTATTTATTGGACAGTTTATAACAACTTCAGCAGAAAAACTATGCTCAACAGAGCACACAAGTATACTGAGATATTTATGTGGAATTTACCTCTATTTAAATGCACTGTAGTATTGAGCGGGTAAGTGTACAGATAGACAAAAAGTTAAAAATTATTTCATTTTCTGCGCAGTTATACTGTAGTATGTATAGAACAATTAGTTGTATTAGTTTCAAGTAAACAACAAACTGCTGCGTGTGCCTGGATTAGACTAAAAGATTTTAGCCCCTTTATGGGCCTGATATCGTGGCTGATTTCCCAGCTCCCATAATCAACGACCATCGATTTGTACCTAGGACGCCAAAATGAAGTCGTGTAGTGTGACACATGAACCCTCTGACATATCACCTGATGTCCACCAACATTTATTCACACACACACAAACGTTTACCAAAACCTTCGAGCATAATTCAACAGAACACCAGCATGTTTATATACTCAAATGTTGGTGCAACTTGAAGCAAAAACTCCATCCCTCCATCCATTTTCTACCGCTTATCCGAGGTCGGGTCGCGGGGGCAGTAGCTTTAGCAGGGACGCCCAGACTTCCCTCTCCCCAGCCACTTCATCCAGCTCTTCCGGGGGGATCCCGAGGCGTTCCCAGGCCAGCCTAAGGACGTAGTCTCTCCAACGTGTCCTGGGTCGTCCCCGGGGTCGCCTCCCGGTGGGACGTGCCCGGAACACCTCACTAGGGAGGCGTCCGGGAGGCATCCGAATCAGATGCCCCAGCCACCTCATCTGGCTCCTCTCGATGTGAAGGAGCAGCGGCTCTACTCTGAGATCTTCCCGGATGACCGAGCTTCTCACCCTCTCTCTAAGGGAGAACCCGGACACCGTGCGGAGGAAACTCATTTCGGCCGCTTGTATCCTGGATCTTGTTCTTTCGGTCACGACCCACAGCTCGTGACCATAGGTGAGGGTCGGAACGTAGATCGACCGGTAAACCGAGAGCTTCGCCTTTCGGCATAGCTTCTTCTTTACAACAACGGATCGATACAAAGTTCGCATCACTGCAGACGCTGCACCGATCCGCCTGTCAATCTCCCCTTCCATTCCATTCTTCCCTCACTCGTGAATAAGACCCCAAGATACTTGAACTCCTCCACTTGGGGCAGGATCTCATCCCCGACACGGAGAGGGCACGCCACCCTTTTCCGACTGAGGACCACAGTCTCAGATTTGGAGGTGCTGATTCTCATCCCAGCCGCTTCACACTCTGCTGCGAACTGCTCCAGTGAGAATTGGCGATCACGGCTTGATGAAGCCAACAGAAGTACATCATCTGCAAAAAGCAGAGATGCAATACTGAGGCCACCAACCCGGACCCCCTCTACGCCTCGGCTGCGCCTAGAAATTCTGTCCATAAAAATTATGAACAGAATCGGTGACAAAGGGCGGCCTTGGCGGAGTCCAACCCTCACCGGAAACGAGTCCGACTTACTGTCTGATATGCGGACCAAACTCTGACTCCGGTCGTACAGGGACTGAACAGCCCGTATCAGGGGGTTCGGTACCCCATACTCCCGAAGCACCCCCCACAGGACCCCCCGAGGGACACGGTCGAACGCCTTCTCCAAGTCCACAAAACACATGTAGACTGGTTGGGCGACCTCCCATGCACCCTCGAGGACCCTGCTGGTCCACTGTTCCACGGCCAGGACGAAAACCACACTGCTCCTCCTGAATCTGAGATTCAACTTCCCGACGGACCCTCCTCTCCAGCACCCCTGAATAGACCTTACCAGGGAGGCTGAGGAGTGTGATCCCCCTGTAGTTGGAACACACCCTCCAGTGCCCCTTCTTAAAAAGGGGGACCATCACCCCAGTCTGCCAATCCAGATGCACTGTCCCCGATGTCCACGCGATGTTGCAGAGGCGTGTCAACCATGACAGCCCTACAACATCCAGAGCCTTGAGGAACTCCGGGCGAATCTCATCCACCCCCGGGGCCTTGCCACCGAGGAGCTTTTTAACCACCTCGGTGACCTCAACCCCAGAGATAGGAGAGCCCGCCTCAGAGAACCCAGACTATGCTGCCTCATGGGAAGGCGTGTCGGTGGAATTGAGGAGGTCTTCGAAGTATTCTCCCCACCGGCTCACAACGTCCCGAGTCGAGGTGAACAGCGCCCCATCCCCACTATACACAGCGTTGATGGTGCACTGCTTCCCCCTCCTGAGACACCGGACAGTGGACCAGAATTTCCTCGAAGACGTCCGGAAGTCTTTCTCCATGGCCTCACCGAACTCCTCCCATGCCCGAGTTTTTGCTTCAGCGACCGCCAAAGCTGCATTCCGCTTGGCCAGCCGGTACCCATCAGCTGCCTCAGGAGTCCCGATAGGACTCCTTCTTCAGCTTGACGGCATCCCTCACCGTCGGTGTCCACCAACGGGTTCGGGGATTGCCGCCACGATAGGCACCAACCACCTTACGGCCACAGCTCCGGTCGGCCGCCTCGGCAATGGAGGCGCGGAACATGGTCCACTCGGACTCGATGTCCCCCGCCTCCCTCAGAAAATGAGCAAAGTTCTTTCGGAGGTGGGAGTTGAAACTCTTTCTGACAGGGGATTCCGCCAGACATTCCCAGCAGACCCTCACAATACGTTTGGGCCTGCCACGTCGGACCGGCATCTTCCCCCACCATCGGAGCCAACTCACCACCAGGTGGTGATCAGTTGACAGCTCCGCCCCTCTCTTTACCCGAGTGTCCAAGACATGCGGTCGCAAGTCCGATGACACGGCCACAAAGTCGATCATCGAACTACGACCGAGGGTGTCCGGTGCCAAGTGCAAGTGTGGACACCCTTATGCTTGAACATGGTGTTAGTTATGGACAATCCGTGATGAGCACCGAAGTCCAATAACAGAACACCGCTCGGGTTCTGATCGGGGGGGCCATTCCTCGCAATCACGCCCTTCCAGGTCTCACTTTCATTGCCCACGTGAGCATTGAAGTCCCCCAGCAGAACGAGGGAGTCCCTAGCGGGAGCGCTCTCCAGCACCCCCTCCAAGGACTCCAAAAAGGGTGGTATTCTGAACTGCTGTTTGGTGCATAGGCACAAACAACAGTCAGGACCCGTCCCCCCACCCGAAGGCGGAGGGAGGCTACCCTCTCGTCCACCGGGGTGAACCCCAACGTACAGGCGCCGAGCCGGGGAGCAATAAGTATACCCACACCTGCTCGGCACCTCTCACCGTGGGCAACTCCAGAGTGGAAGAGAGTCCAACCCCTCTCGAGAGGACAGAGACCAAGCTGTGCGTGGAGGCGACTTCTCGACCTCACACACCAGCTCGGGCTCCTTCCCTGCCAGAGAGGTGACATTCCACGTCCCTAGAGCCAGCTTCTGTAGCCGGGGAACGGATTGCCAAGGTCCCCGCCTTCGGCCACCGCCCAGCTCGCACTGCACCCGACCCCTATGGCCCCTGGCACAGGTGGTGAGCCCATGGGAAGTGAAGCAAAAACTTTTGCCTCTTATTTGGAGAATGTTTTGTGTGATTAGCTTTATTGCTCACTGACAGTTTTTTGTCGATGTCTTTATGTCTCAAAAGTGTTCTCTGTCAATTGACTGTCTGTTGTCGTACTAGAGCGGCTCCAACTCCCGGAGACATATTCCTTGTGTTTTTTAGACATACTTGGAAAATAAAGATGATTCTGATTAAACTATTCACAGTACAATTATGATTGGTGGAATGATGAGCGCAGATCATGTCGGGTACCAGTTCTTTTGCACCATACATGGCCAGGACCTTTGCGATGTGACTATTGCGCATGAGCAAATTGCGATGATGATGATATATAATATATCGTGCAGCCCTACTGTGGCTTGCGACAAAAAATAGTTTGACACCCCTCTAGGGCTTACCAGAGTTCACCCATGTATAATATACACCCCCAAAGTTGATCTCAAAATTCTGGAAAACCCTTCTACCTATATGTAATGCATTTTTGCAACGCATGACTTTGCTTCTACCCATATGATCAAAACATTAAGTATTATCTGTATTTGGTTAGTTTTTTCTCAAGGAATTATTCTGAAGTTAAGCACTTTATTTGAACACGTAATCCTTTTTTAAATTTACTTGCTCATATTTTGAAATTCACAGCCCTACTTTTATTTAGTAAATTAGAAAACGCATACCGTATTTTCATGACCATAAGGCGCACCGTATTAAAAAGGCGCAGTTTCAGTTACGGGGTCTATTTATATGTGTATTTAACACATACATAAGGCGCACAGTATTATTGGGGGCAGGTAAAACATACGCTAGCTTAAAACATACGGTAGCGTGCATGCATCCTAAAACATACGCTAGCATTCATGCTAGCGTATGTTTTTAAGAAGGCACCGGAAGCAAAACTGAGTTCGGTTGTATATTAGTGAAGTATTTAACAATGTACTCGCGTCATTTTTTGACCAATCCTCATCCACAAATCCATCAAAGTCCTCATCTTCTGTATCCAAAATGAACAGCTGGGCAAGTTCTCCATCAAACATGCCGGGTTCCCTCTCGTCATTGTCGGGGTCAGTCTCGTTGTCACGTGCACCCTTCCCCCTTTAACGTCCGCATACTGTCCTCAGTTACGTCCGCCTTTCCTCTATATAAGCAGCGTGTCGGCAGGAAATGCTTGTAGTCAGTCAAGCGGAGCGCTCATCAAATTCACACAACAACATTTAAAGATTTTGGAACTCGGTGCAAACATAAGGCGCGCCGTCCATTTTGGAGAAAATTTAAGACTTTTAAGTGCGCCTTATGGTTGTGAAAATATGGCAGTTGTGCTCATATGTTTGATTACCCAGGCAGAATTTGTAAAATGGGTACAATTCTTAAAAGAAAACATGAAGCACAAGGCGAAACACATTTAATTTTATTTTAATGGGATTCAAATAATCGGTCAAGCATTTCAGAAAAGCATTATCATTAAACAAAACATAACCATAAAGAAATTAATGATGGTTGTTGTTCAGTCGTCAGTCATATTTATATAAAAAAAAAAAAAAAAAAAGAAAAAAAAAAATTGGAAATAAATTCTGCCAGGGTATGTAAACCTATGATCATGACTGTACATATAGGCAGTCATACGTACGTACCGCTGTCATATTTGAATGAAAGTGCAGGCTACACCTTTTTTATAACCACGAGGTGGCGGTGGCATTTTGGAATGAAAGTGTACAGTTTTTTCATAACCACTATATGACTGCATACATTTATAAAATGTTAACGTTTTTTTCCATTTGCCCCTATACCTATGTATAATGCACCCTATTGACTTTTGACAATTTTTGGAGAAAAAAATGCGCATTATACATGAGAAATTACGGTACTCGAAACATTCGCGTATTCGTTGCAGCACTAATACAATGTTTGCCTCGATGTTTTTCCACATTTTACAAGGTTCACACAAAGGAAGAACTATGTGACAAAGGGGGATATGAAAAGGAAATGTTCAGGGTTATTCAACGGGAATAACATCATGTTAAAAGATTTACATCAAATGTAGGTATTCGTTCAATCACTGATGGCACAACAACACACTTAAGATTTAGGTCAGTTTAAATTCTTATTCTAAATATACATTTACGTGCAATAACACTAAAGTGTTAACAAGAGCAATTGGTCCAAACCGACCCAGAGAAGCAGACCTACCACCACTGGTTGTTTTCATGCCATTAAAGCCAGGACCAAATTGCATTGTGTCTTTGAAGTCTTTCAATTTGGCACACAATTTAAATACAAGAATTGCTGTGAGATGCGGCAAAATGTACAAACTTCTTTTCTATGTTCAGGCAAAGAGTATGCAATTTGTGAGGAGTTCCCTCTCCATTGCCACCCTCAGGCACTCTACCAATCGCCGGATAGCATGCATTAATGAAAGCTTGTTATCTTGCAAAGGGATAAGGATAAACATTGCTTGAAACACAAAGATTTGCAGACCGACTTCAGTTTGTTTTCATGAATTCACTTCAATGCAACTCTAATCAGTTAATATCCAATGTTATGCATTTTAAAGTCTCATAAAATGTGTTAAAATGAGGGCTAAAATCATTATAGATTATAGCGAGACTTTGGATGCAATGACAAAGACAAAGATATGACACGATGACAAAGTTCATAACTACAATCCCTACACAATTCAAACATCTCTCACTGCCTGTGCGCTACGACAAGTGGAAATAAAATCTAAACTATTTCACTTCAAGGTCAGATGACAAAGATATGGGGTCAGTTAAAATTCATATTTGAAATTGTTTATATGTTATGTAATACATGCATGTCACTTCCAGCAAGTTGTCAACTATAGTTTAGCTAAAAATGAGGTTTTTATTACACGTATTGAGCACTCCCCGAAAATACCCGAAGCTCAAGACACTGACCGGGGTGTGGTTACTCTATCCACCGCAAGGGCTACCAGAAGTGACGTTGCAATTGACTAACACAGCATGCTACACTCTATACGCAATGGCGAGCAATGTGTTGGAATATGAGGAGGAGGAGGATTTCGACGGACTTGCGCACCAGTGTAAAAACGCTGGGCCAAGCCACACCAGAGGTTGCCAAACCACAACTTGACCCAATGGGCCCCAATCTTAATCATCTGGTGGGTTGTGGGATGTTGGTCACTTGCTGCAAATGGAGACACCCTTCTGAGGCGCAATGCTGACTCCCAAGTCCCTGAAGCAGACGTTCATGACCATGAAGCGCCAAGAAAGTATTGGAGCGGCAGTGGCAAGGGAGTAGAGTGCTGTCGATGACCACCCAGATTACATTGACGCAGGACTTCTGGAAGCAGAATCCAGACACATCATATCTCTTCATACACTTCTGATGGGTCAGAAAATGGAAACCCGCAACCAATAAAAGGGAGATTCTTGGGTGACCTGAAAGGTGATGCTCTCACTCCCCCCCCCCCCCCCCCCCCCCCCCCCCCACTATGATACTGGAGAAACGGAGACTCCCATCTTGTTTACCCAAAGACACTGGGAGGGTTATGGAGCCCCCAATCACACACACCGCCTACTGAGATACTGAACTTCTTTTTACAGGGTTACACACAGGCCTCCCGCCTGAAGATAGCTGGGATAGGCTCCAGCACGCCCGCGACCCTAGTGAGGAGAAGCGGTAAAGGAGATGGATGGATGGATTATTAAATATAAATCTGGCAAAAACAAACAAAAAAGGCAAAGGGTGCAGTGCCCTCCAGGCAATGTGTCAACATAAAAACGCCTAAATTGACAGTTCAAATTTACAATGAAATAAAAAAAATTCCCAGAAATGTTAGAATCAGAATCATCTATTTGCCAGGTATGTAAAAAAACAGACAAGGAATTTGTCGCCGCTAGTTTGAGCCACTCTAGTATGACAACAGTCAGCCATTTTGACAAAAAAATACTTTGGAGAAATAAACACACACTATGGAATCACAAGAGTCAATGAGGAATGTAATGTTACTGGTAATGTGGTAATGCTGATACAATGACAATTGTGCAAATGATGCAGAGTCCTCTAGCAATAAAGAGCAGTTTGAAATAACAGAGTGATAATCTGGGACCATGACAAATGTGCCAATGGTGCAGAGTGCAAGAAAATTAAGCAGTTTAAAGTGACTAGTGGTGAGATCATCTGGAACCGTGACAATTGTGCAAATGGTGCATATTTCTGTCTTTTACCTCAGCGAAAAGAGAATTGCCTTTGCTGTTTGGATCCTGGGCCTGTTGTAGAACCGTTTCCAAATGGTCCTGGAGTTCACGATTCACCTCACGAGATTTCTGGAGCATAGAAGAGAGGCGAAGAAGAGACATAAACTGTCTGTTTTGATGTGGGGGGGGAAAAACTGTGTAAACTAACAGCTCATGAAACCTATGAAGGAGACTTTGAACAATTAAAAAAAAAAAAAAAAAAAAAAATCAGTACATTTTAGAACAAAATCTGCAGTAATCTGTTTGGAATTTGTATTTGAAGAAGAATTTTATCATAAATGACAATTACCAAAACATACAGTAGCATACATTCAAAACAACGGAGTGGCTGAATTGAAAAAGGAGGACAGTTGTGGAGAGATATACATTTGTTTATTTAAAAAAAGAGAGAGAGATACCATCACAATTGATGTTTTGAGAGCTTTGGCGAGATGTGACATGGTGACAGTTCTCATAAACATCCATCCATTTTCCATACCACTTATCCTCACTAGGGTCGTCGTGGGTGTGCTGGAGCCGATCCCAGCTTTCTTTGGTACACCCTGAACCAGCCAATCACAGGGCACATAGAAACAAACAACCATTCGCACTAACATTCACACTTATGGACAATTTACAGTCTTCAGCCTACCTTGCATGGTTTTGGGATGTTGGAGGAAACCGGAGTACCAGGAGAAAACTCACGCAGGCACGGGGAGAACATGCAAACTCCACACAGGTGAGGCCGGATTTGAACCCGGGTCCTCAGAACTGTGAGGCAGATATGCTAACCAGTAAGCCGCCCTTCTCATAAACAAATAAAAAGAATATTGAGGAAAAAAAAAAAAAAGTTTATTCCCCCCCGCCCCCAACAACTTTGAATTCAATGTATTGTTAATTTCTTTAATGGAACTTCATATAGTTGGGGTTTGGAGTAATAAATATTTTTTAGATCCTGTTGCGATTCTGAATCTATTTCTATAACTGATTTTTAAAAGTAAATCTGGTGAAAACCAACAAAAAAGTGAAAGAGTGTAGTGCCCTCTGGGCAGTCAATGTGGCGACAAGGTCCGAGTGACCAATGTGCACTTAGCGCTCGCTCTTCCTGACTTGATGACAGAGCACGTTTTAAGACATTTCCATGGTTACAAGACGGACTTCGCAGTGGCACACACAAAACACTTGTCAGAGAACACCAACTTTAGCCAGCAAGTCAGCTAGGTTACCTGGCTATCAACACGCATGCAAACACCAAAGGCATGAAAAAGGTGACAAAAAAAACCAAACAAAAACAAATGTATGGGGCTGGGGAGATCGCCCGGGCCCCCGCAGAGAATCTTTTTTATTTTAACATAAATTAAGCAATCTGGAAGACTCTGAAGAGTACTTATTTACACAGCTCAAGTACATGTTGATGTACAAATTTAAGATGAAAATTAAATTTGCCTCATATCTTTGCTTTTTTTGTTCTGGCCTGCCAAATTGAACCAGGCCCATCTCCACCTGCACCTGATGCCTGCTTCAAGCTGTGCCACATCAATCGCATCCTCCTCTCTAAGCACTCTCATTGTGGAAAAGAATGGACGGAAATCATTTGTCTGTTTCACTTCAATTTTTACAATTAGAAACTTCAAAGGCTAATCCCAAATGCATCCTCCAGGAAAATATTAAGTACAATATTTTTCTGTTTTTATTGGCCATTTCTGAATTTGAAGTTAGTTCATTCTGTGTTGTGACACAATCCCTAACATTGCTCCGTCGCTTAATACATTTAACATTAACATCTGTAAACTAATTACATAATTGTAGGCGTGTTTCCTAATTAATACAAAATGTACTTGCGGGTCTGCTTTTGTCGCCAATTTTACGTCTGCTCCGCTGGGACCACAACCAGGGCCACGACCGACAGCAACTCAACGCAAAAATACAAAAGACCAGCGCAACAAATCCCATGAGCAAAAATGTTGCTGAAACATAAGAGTAGAAATAGAGGATGTCCGCTCCACAGGTGGGTAGAGTATCCAAATATTGTACTCGGGTAAGAGTACTGTTACTTGACAATAATGTGACAAAGTAAAAAGTAGACCTCCAAAAAAATTACTTGCGTACAAAGTCGCTTGGGTTTTTATTGAACATTCTTATTTTTTGGGGTTGTTTTGTTGTTGGCCTTTGAAAAAAGATTTACATCAAAAAGAAAGGTCGTTGGAGATAGATAAATAGAAGATAGAGAGACAGAAGAATTCATGTTATATATTTATTTTACAAAACAACAAACAAATACCACTGCTGTCTTTTATCGCAAATTTGATTTCTCGTGTTTATAATATTAAAGTTTGTTTATTCCAGATTCTGTGTTAAAGTAAAATTTAAGTGTGTTGTCATATGATAAACTTTATTGCTACATTTCTGCAGAAGGGAAACATGCACATCGCAATGATTTTTCATAAAATATTGAGTTTGGCCCGCGACGTTGTCCCGGTTTTTAATTTTGGACCACCGTGAATTTGAGATTGACACCCCTGTGCTAACCAGTCGGGCACCGTTCCGCCGTAGCATAACTACTGAAAAGCTATTTGATGTTGAAATACTGACGCTATGGAGAAATATAGATAAACAAGGATTGTTGCTATGGCCCACCACTGTTGTTTTGGGTTGTAAACTTAGCGTTACGAACGCCGAGCACAGCGCGAGGGCGCTCGCACATGTTTCATAGTTGAAAACTGGAAAGCCTCAGGCAAGCTAATCCTAGACTCACAATATCCGGTCCACAACCCTACAACGGATGTATTTAAGGATTCCTGGTGGATTTTGTATCGAGAATGGGGTCTGCTATCGATACAGTCACATATCTCGCCTTTATGAACAGATATCCGGTGGTATCGATTTTTCATTCCCAACCCTATGTGTCACAGAACATTCTCTTCCGCTTGCTAACAAAATATTTGCCATTTTTTTTTGAGTGCTAAATAAAAACCAATCCTATGTGGTCTCAACAAATCGGGATTACAAAATGTTTACCTCTAATGCCGCATACCAGGTGGCAGCTTCTTTGTTTCTCTCCTCTGTAGTTTGCTTGAGATTGTGCTGTAGGGCGCTATTGGTCAATTGCAGCTGCTGCTCTCTGTACTGCGATTCCTTTTGTGTCAGTTCCAACTCCAACTGCAAAACAACAACTATTAAGGCCCAATCATGTCTTACACAACATACATATCCATTTTGTATGAAACAGCAGAGTGCCAAAATGTCTCCTTTACCTTGACATTCTCCAACTCCAGAACTTTTTTCTGCACATCCAGTAACTCTGACGTTGGTGAACTATGAGCGTCTTCATTCAGAACTCGAAGCTCCTCCATCTTATTATTCAGCACATTGGTCTGGAATTCAAGTTTTTCTTTCAGCTGTTTCTCAACAAGCTGTGACTCATCCAGAACAGATTGTAGCATCATTAGCTACAAGAAACAAACAGTAATTTGTGAGGAAAAAAAACCCTTGACCTCACTTCACTGTAAATCAGATTAGATTAACAGACAGACAGACACTTTATTCATCCAGTTGGGGATATTCAGGCATCTATGTATAAATATTTATTTTCATGCCCATGTGAACATGTAGTATGTTACCTCACATTTCTGTTGAATGAAACATCTGAAAATAAAAATTTACACACTAATAACTAGGAATGTCTCAATCACAGTCACACACACAAACACACATTAATACATACATACGCAGACAATTTTTTTTAATATATATTTAAATATTTAAAAAAATTGAAAAGGGTTATGGATGATATGGATATGACTCAGGTAATTAATGGCCCTACGAGAATTACAAACTCCACCCGCACTCAGATTGAGCTAGCTTTTACTAATAGGCCAGAATGGATCTTGAAGCCATACAATATGCTCACAGGATTGTCTGATCACAAGAAAATTCAATAAAAAGCGCTTCAAACCCTTGGCCACCACTGAATCCTATAGGATACCAAAACATGAACAACAAAATTTCCAAGATTCTATCCAAGTAAACTGGGATGTATTACTCGCTGGCAAACATTTAGATGAGGATTGTTCTAAATTTGCCAACAAAATACAAACAATTATTATACAATTTACACGGATAATGAAACTAAAAGCTAGAAGGAATGGCCTTCCTTGGTTAAACCCATTTATTCTGAAACTGATGAAAGAACGAGATAATTCCTTGAAGTTGTCAGTCAAATCAGGATACAATAGACAGCACTTTATTTCACTGAGAAATAGGCTAGTGAAAGAAATACTCATTACTGCTTTGAATAGCGCAAAGGGAAATGCTAAAATAACCTGGAATTATATTTTAAAACTATTGGGTGATACACAAAATAACAAAACAAAACTAATGCAAATTCAATGAAATGGAAACATCCTGACGGAACCTCAAGTGATGGCTGATGCTTTTAACAACTACTTCATTGAATTTGTGTCAGAAATCTCTGCTAAGTTTGCAGTAAAACAAAGGAAGGAATACCCTGCATTGTCTGCAACGCAGTTCTTTACTATTACAAATATTACTGAGACCAAAGTTATTGATTTAATTCATTCACTCAAACCATCTAAGGCAAAGGATGTTTTTGGAATGGACACGAACATGCTCAAAGATCTAGGTTCAACTCTTGCTCCTCCTATTGCCTCAATCATTCATCTTTCAATTTCATCTGGTCACTTTCCAAAGGCCTGGAAATCTGCTATTGTTACCCCTGTCTTTAAATCCGGTGACTCAACTTCTCTGAATAACTACCGACCTATAAAGCATTCTTCCGGCCATTTCCAAAATTGCAGAAACATTTTGTGTCAGAGCAGATTGTCCATTATTTACACAGCAGCTCCCCCTCTCTCCACGCCATGCAGTTTGGTTTCAGATCCAAGCATTCCACTGAAATGGCTACATGACTCTTCATTGAGAAACTAAAATCTTCTCTCGACAAGGGTGGAGTTGTAGGGGCGGTGTTCTTGGACCTCAGGAAAGCTTTCGATACAGTAAATCACTCTGTTCTTCTTACAAAGCTCTCAAAATGTAACTTCTCTCGCAAAGCTGTGAGCTGGATTGAATCATATCTGCAGGATCGAACACAATCTGTATCAGTTAACAACTGCAGATCAGAGTCTCTTAGGCTAACCTCTGGAGTCCCTCAGGGATCAATATTAGGCCCCCTTTTATTTAGTCTTTATATCAACGATTTGCCTACTGTTTGTTCCAAAAAAACATTGGAAGTTTTGTACAAACAAGTAATTCAAGTGATGGATAAAAAAAAAAAACAAGGCACTATCATCACTGTGCAATTTACAAAAAAATACAGTCTTTTAAACTGGGACAGTCTTCACATATTTGCAGATTTCAATTAGATTTCTAAAGTACTGCATGATTTGGCCCCAGCTCCTCTGGCGGAGTTCATCAGCCAAAGAAAAGCTCTGAGCGTGTCACTCGAGGCTCTGTCAGAGGTGACGGTCTCATTCCTCTGCGCAGGAGCACTTTCACTAAGTCAGCCTGGTCAGTGAGGAGCGCTGGTGAGTGGAAGGAGGTGAAACTGCTTACAACATACAAGGCCTTCACAAAAAAACGGAAAATGTGGCTAGTTAACACCTATAGCTGCCAACACTAAAACACAAGTATGTTATGATGTTTTTTTGTTATGCTCAAATGATTTGTGCTTTTATTCTCTCTTAATAGTGTAGTAAGTCTTTGATTATGTATCCTGTATTATATTGTCTTGTAGATGTATTTTACATCATGGCCAGGGGACTACAGATGAAAACTAGCCTTCTGGCTAATTCTTGCTTTTTTAACCATGTGTACTTCATGTGTTTTATGAAATTGCATTGTCCCCTTTCAAAAAAACTGATTAATAAAAAAAATACTGTGCACGATGCCGACGTGGAGTAAATGTCTTTTGCGGAGCCGTTCAATGACGGCGCATTATGACATTAAAGCCGTTCGGCATAAAATGCTAATTATCAGCCGATACCGATAAGTCCGATAAAATCGGTGTAAAGTCTGATAAAAACCTAATTTTTATCTAAACTATGGTTGAAAACTTGCTGGAAGTTAAGTGCATGCATTACATAACATAAACAATGCAAATATGAATTTTAACTGACCCCATGACATCTTTGTCATCTGACCTTTAAGCATCTGAACATACGCTCGGATAGAAAGATTATATATGGGTAAAAAACGTCTTGATTTCTGGAGTCAACTTTGGGGGTTCGCATTATATCCGAGAGCCAATTATACAAGAGCAAGTACGGTAACTATTAGTGTCTCCCCTTAAATGTAAGGATTTTAAAATTTTATTTTATAGTTCAGAAAGTATTTGTACCTTGTTGTTGAGTTCATTAATAGTGGTGCAGTGACTCCTCTCGAGTTTTTCCTTTTCATCTTCCATGTTCTGTCGATGCAGTTTCTTCAAACAGTCGACCTCTGACTGCAACGATTCAATTAGCCGGGTCTTCAGCGCCACTTCCTTCTGCAGCGTATACTTGTCTTGCTTAAGATCCTTGGATACGCATCAGAGAAAGAGAAACTATGTTTAAACAAAACTCTTACAGGGCACACGAAGTATAACTGATATAAACCTAACTAGACATGCCAAATTTCTGACAGGTCCGCTGGGCTGCATAATATATCTTTTGAACATAGTCATCGCAATGTACGTGTGTGCAATAGTCACATCGCAGGGCCCTGCGAGTGTTGGTGATAAGCAGTAAATCAACTGCAATAGTAGTAAGTGACCCGCAGAGGGAGCTGGTCCGACACGATAAGATTAGCACCGATTTTGCGGTAAATTATAACCCATCAAACAAACATGGAGAAGTCCAGAGTGTTGTATACTTATTCGGGCCTGGCCAAACCACTGCTCGGGAACCGCATGGTGTTCTTTAATCGGTTTCTTGCAGCTCTTTAACGCCACGCTGTACTGCCGGTTGGCGGGCAACACGGAAACAGCTGAAACGGACGACACAATTTCCCATAATGAAAACGCTCCATATAAACACCGTAATCGGAATGAAAAGGCCAAATTTGAATGGAATTTCATTTGGTTTCACAAGTAAATTTTCATCATGTTAGCCGTGACTCGAATGTGTCAGGGTGCGCTCTATGCGCGCATGCTGTCTTGATGTAAATGTGGGGTGACATCATCGTTTACGCATGTAAATATGGCGTCTTCCGGCCAGAGCGTGTATTTGGCAGAGAGCTTGTTTTTAATCAAGTTCTTTTTCTTTTTTCTTTGAGTTGCAGGAACTCACTATAAACCAGATTTGCAAAGGATTGTTGAGGGCAAGGAATGCCAAAAGTCCCACCGAAGCAACATGCCTGGGAAGAAAAATAACGCTGTTGTAAATTATATTTTTGTTTGTGGACATGAACTGAATATTGAACTGCAAGTTTGTTTGTAAAACAGTGCACACAGTGTTCATTGTTAAAAATAACTGGTCTGCGGTCTTCGTTCTGTGGGACATTTACGGTGCACAGTAGAGTTACATCTAACCAGGAAGTAAGTAGCTTTATCCAACAACAAGCGCCACATGTATTGTCAAACTATCAAGGCCTCTGTCAGGCTTTGTCTCAAGAATTTGATGATCCAGAGGCCCCAACCGGCTTCCTGGCGGCTCTTACTGTTAGTATAATTCAATTACTTCATCCACACAGAAACTTGAGAGCATGATTTGACAGAACGCCTGCATGTTCACTTACAACCGTTAGTGGTAGCACTAGCTTGCTAGGCTACATAACGTTTTGTTGCCTGCTTGCGAGCGATATCGTATTAAAAGTACAGGAACGAACGTACCTCAAGCAAGCCTTGAATGAAAGTCCTCTCCTGAGCACCGGTGACCACCAACACAAGTTTTTCCCCATTTTGTTCTCATAATACAGTCAGCGCGATCCACTCCTGTTGTCGTCGCCACGGTAACAAGTGTATCCGGTCGCATTTGATTTGACAAGAAAAAGCCCAATTACCGTAAAAAATGCGAGGCGGTGGTATCAGAATACAAAATTGTATTGCTGTAGTCTGACATAGTGCAATCGTGAAAGAGCAAATTTGTCTTGTCTGATCGGTTATTACGTGTTGTCTGTCCCACACCGCCGACGTTTTTTTAAAATAACTTTATTGGCCATCAGATATTTACAGTACTACGTCAAAAGACACGCGACAGAGCTAAAAATAATCTAGCTTTTGGATTCAAATATACTGCGCACGATGGCGATGCGGAGTAAATGTCTTTTGCGGAGCTGATCAATGACGTCATTGATCGGATCGGCGAATGATGACATTAAAGCCGATCAGCATAAAATGCTAAATATCGGCCGATACCGATCAGACTGATAAGATCTGTGTAAATTCTAAATATTAGTGCCTTATTCATTTTGGGGTAATTACTAGTTCCCAACTTTGCCCTTTCCCGCTCTGACTCAACCCATTAACCACTCACATTGTCACACGTCCTATTTCACTTTTTACGCGCCTAGGCTTTTTCTTCTTTCACCAGTAGTAGTGGTATTTTCTTTCTCTTAGTGTTTCCCTATAGATCCTTCATAGATTTCATTAAATAGTCTATAAAATTCCAATCTTGGTTGTGTTTTATTTGTGTTTGGAGTTTAAGTAAGCCTCTGTTATCTATAACTCGTATTTCATAAAATGTAGCAACTTTTAGGTTATGAGCCTGATAAAAGGTTTGTTGTCGCTTTCTCCTAAATTTTCTACATATAAAAAGTGACGTGGTGCCCCTTTGCGAGACAAATTAGTTTGATTTTCACGTTAAAGCGTAAATCGGACTAACTCGGAAGCGAACGCAGGCGTTTACGTTTCTTCGTATCGTTTTCCAAATTAATTACATTTTTATTTCAAGCAATGTACGCTACATAACTGAATATTTTCCAGATGCATTGTATGTGTGTGATTAACCATGGTGTGCCCTGCCTCCACAACCTAGTCAACTGGGATGAGCTTCCAGCTCACCTGGGACGAACTGTATAAATTGTAGAAAAAGATTGGATGGATTTAAAATGTCATACCTCAAGCACACACGTCATCTCCAGCCTCTGTTCCTCAAGCCTAGTTTGCGTTTCTGTTAGCTGATTAAGCAGATCCAAGCCAGCATGGGCAGCCTGCTGGACTTGCTCCTCCTTTCGCCTCAGTTGGCCTTGAAGATAGTGTTTCTCATCCTCTGCTGCTGTGTCAGACATCTGATGAGACATACTTCTAAATTAAGGTTTTCAACTTCAAATCAGGCGGCACGGTGGCCGACTGGTTAGAGCGTCAGCCTCACAGTTCTGAGGTGCGGGGGTTCAATCCCCGTCCCCGCCTGTGTGGAGTTTGCATGTTCTCCCCGTGCCTGCGTGGGTTTTCTCCGGGCACTCCGGTTTCCTCCCACATCCCAAAAACATGCATTAATTGGAGACTCTAAATTGCCCGTAGGCATGACTGTGAGTGCGAATGGTTGTTTGTTTCGATGTGCCCTGCGATTGGCTGGCAACCAGTTCAGGGTGTACCCCGCCTCCTGCCCGATGACAGCTGGGATAGGCTCCAGCACGCCCGCGACCCTAGTGAGGAGAAGCGGCTCAGAAAATGGATGGATGGAACTTCAAATCACAGCTTAGCACAAGAATAACATTTTGTAAATTTCTGTATGAGATAGGATTATGGCATAGTAATTGACAACTC